>NW_018165371.1:220743-229605 GCF_001263595.1 Phalaenopsis equestris
GATTACATCCAAGTTTCAGGGAGGTCAAAGCCCTTGGAAGTTGGGTGCAAATAAATAGGGAAATAATATTATCTGGCGTAGAATTGGAGATTTTAGAGTGACAGACTAAAATCCCCAATTTGGTCCTATCGTTTGGATGTTGAAGTGTAGATGTTAGCCCTCAGGTGAGGGGAACGTGGGAGCTCCGACGCGAGAGCCGGTATCCTCCCAGCCTAGCCGCATATTCAGTAAACAAGCATAGGATTAGTCAATGTTCTTTATGCCTGGACAAAAGGGTAAAGAATAGCTATGCTCTTATTTGGCACAATATAAATTGAACTAATTCATTTTATCCATTCACCATAATTTCTTGACAAGGAGAAGGATGTTTTCTGATATATTGAATATCACAATTAAACCCTACTTTATATCATTATTTATTTATTAGTATTAAAATTATCTATTTATTTCAATTATTTATTAGTGACAGATAAGCAAATTGAACGTTGTTGTTGTGATTAAAGTATTACTTTTCTATGGTTACATCGATATCTAGGACTCCATTAGAGCCCTATATTACTTGAGCGATATGTATACTTGCGTTGATAAGTGTGACTTTACAATTATTGAATATTTAATACATCCATATTTATCTTATATTTTATTGCATATATAAAGTCGTTGTCAGTATGTAGAGTCTAAACATCTGAATCACGTATGCCTCCACAAAAAGGCATTATACGGCTTAAAACAATCTTCTAAGCAATGATTTGCCACCATCTCAGAATTCTTCATTCGTCTGGGCTTCTAAATCAGCAAGTTGGATCCCTCGCTGCTTATATCACAAGATCATGGTTCCGAGATCTTTATTCTTATATAAGTCGATGGCATATTAATCACAGGGAAAGGTATAGTTGTTATTCAATCACTTATTACAAGTCTTTACGCCTAGTTTCAGGTCAAGTAATTAGGCTCTATTTCTTAGTTTTTAGTCATTAACTCGAGCTGATAGTTTTTTATTCCTTGACTAGCATAGCTACCTAACTTAATCAGATATGCTAGGTAGCAAATCAATCTATACCACTACCAACTAAGCAGGACAATGTCGAACACAATAACCATTCTTTTAAAATCATTTGAATTTCATTTTGAGTAGACTTAAACTCTTTTAGCCTATTTGTAAGTGTGTATGTACCTTCTTCTCTTGTTGGAGCTCCTGGGAGAAGTGAAATGATATGCTTAGGTGTCAAATTGAGCGGTGCCACGGTGTTAGAGTGGTGCAGTGTGCCACCTCTAGGCACAAATGCACCCACGATGTTGGGGAGGCATTTGTGCACCACCACCAAGCACAAGTGCACCTAAGTATTGAAATTTGATGGTAATGACAAAAATGACAACCTCTAATTCACCTGGAAGAGAAAAAAGTCAAGGAATCCAATGGTGCAATTGGTTTTGAATAAAGTAGCTCTATATTATGGAAATTTAAAAAGTACGGGGACCAAGAGAGAAATTGAGATCTTTTTATAAAAAATTAGATGAGATATAAATTATTTAATTTTGATGCCTTTAGCTATATTGAACTATATTTTGAATTTGGAGTAGATTTGAATTTATTTTGAGAAAAAATCAAATTATCATCCAAATTATTTTCAAAATATCGTAAGCTAGATGGGCCCCAAAACAATGTCCAATTTGGAGGGGCTCATATGAAAAATTTTGATGATCCAGACACATTCGCAAAGTTTTTTTTGTAAAAAAATACTTTGACAAAAAAATTTTATGCTAGATCAAATCTCATGCATGAAAAGTTACCACAAAATTTCATGTAAAATGTTGTCTGATAGCCATCAAAACTTATTGCACGTTTTTCATACATTAATATTGAACTAAATGTAGCTTATAACATAACATTCCAAGCACTACAATGATCTGTAGGAAATAATAATAATAATTTTGAGACATAAGAAAAGCAATTTCAGAATATTCCCTAATCGAGCTATCCTTTGATCCTATTTTTTGATGTAATTGAAATTGATTATTTTTAATTTTTATTTTATGTGATTTATTTCTAGTTTGTCTTAAATATTTAAAGTGAATGAGGAGTTGACCAAAACTAGGGCAATAATAAACCCCCAATATGTGTGTTAGACTGTTCAAGGTACAACGCACATATTGGTGTTAACCGAAGCTATCAACCAAGTTCGAAGAGAGTATTGAAATTGAGGTTTTTAGTTTTAAATTTCGGAAGATTATTTGAAGGATTGAAATTTTGAATTGATTGATTGAAGATTTGGAGTTTAGAATTTGTGAGTTTTGTCGTCCCTATTGTATATATATGATTTATTTTTACAATATATATTACAATTAATTCATTGTAACTTGGATCACTAATGAAAAACTCCACAATTTTAAAAATTTATTTTGAAGGCATTTACATACATATCACAATTCTTATGTAATCAAATATCTAACATCAAAATTTATATATTTGCATGACATTTTAATCTTTAATATTATATAAAAATATTTTTATTATGAACTCTTTCAAAGTTAAAGAAGATTTATTGCACCAAATTATTACAATTATAAATGCCAAATTTTAAATATAAGATAAGTAAATATGTGAAAATTGTGTTATGCATTAAAATTTTCCACATTAAACATGAAAACTAGTCGAATGACTTGTACACTGGACTAAACACAAAGGTGTGATCTGTCGCAAAACATTTTTCAGAAATGTGTTGCACTAATATAATGAATAGCTTAGTAAAGTTGTAGGTATAGTGGTCAAGGGAAACTTGTTATCAATTGGGGGCCAAAAATAGCCTAGGAGAGAAGACGGGTGGTGCTTCAATATTTATTGTCATGCAGCAGTCTTATAACAAATAAGCACTGTAAGAGTAGGCCAAAGGCAAAGCTAGAGAACCAAGGGATATTTATAGGGATGTGGACAAATTTGAATGATTTTTGACATAATGTATTTATGAGTTTTGTGCTTATAATGATAATTTGATTCAAGCAAAAGCTATTTTCATTAATTTGAGTCAAGTTTGTTTTTAATTCTCTAATCAATTGATCTTGGATGGAGACTTAAATTAATTTGATTTAGCGTAGATTTACATAATTAACTCAAGTTTGTTAAGATTCAACTTTTGGATCAACTTGGCCTTAGGCATGTTTAGGGTAGACCAATAGTGTCATATGGACTTAGTTTTGTCTATTTGGATGGTCTGATGTGAGTCGATGGGATTAGGTACCACAAACTAAATGGGGGCTTAATTTGAATTTAAGCAAGCTTGATTTTGTCCAAGTTTAAGGGTGGTTTCGACATAGATTTGATTTACTTTACGTTAAATACGGGAATACCAAGTATCAATGATTTTAGATTTCTTAAGCAGCTTAAAGTGGCTATAGGTCATATAGAAGTTAGAGATTAAATTTCAGGCGGATCGTTACTAGCCAAGTTTTTATGATTTGTTAAGCTTGATTAGCATTGGTTTAGTTGACTTAAATTGGACCTACTGAATCATGACAACTCACAATGGTTCTAATTGGCATAAGATGGTCATTGCCAACCAATTGAACTTGTAATGACCTAAGATTGAGTGTATTAAGTTTAAGAGTAGTTTAGGTCAGTGTAATGTGTGCAGAAACAAAATTGATTTTTTGATGCACTAAACAAATTATAATATTTTTTTAGTAATGCTAAATAAATAATAATTTTGATGAGATATGAAACTTTTATTTATTAGATTTGTAAATGAATAAGAAATGGGTGGCATATATACATATATGATAAGAGCTAGCTCTTGCGTCTCCTTTCTGGTTGTATATATATGAAGGTGAATATTTGTAACTGTAGCTGCTCCATGGAGACCAACATTATTAGCTTTCAGACCACTGAGATTTCGAATACCATCAAAATTGCTTAGAAGATTTGTATAGGAATATGGGGCAATCATGCCCTTATTTGTTTTTATTGATTTGGCTTTGTGTAATTTGATAGTATTGATGATTATACAAGTTGGGCCAGACCAATGCTTTGGTAACACTACTTCCATAGTTGTATTGTTCTAGATCTACAGCCTGTTTACATTACGAGCAAACAGGCTGTAGATATTAAAAATACTATTATTGATTTATTTTTCTAATTTATATTTTCAAGGAGAATGTGGTGTGGATTTGTTTTATGATATTATTATCAATTTTTTTTTGTTTTCTTGATGGATAATTTATTCTTGGTCATTCCTTTCAGTAGGCATTAAATTAAGCTTCTTGTCCTAAGCTTGGACATTGAGCCTAGGGGTGTAAGTGAGTCAATCTGACTCATGAGCCGGCTCGAGCTCTGCTCGATAAGTGGCTCATGAACTGAGCTTGATGAGCTAACAAGCCAAACTCAATCTAGCATTGACTCAACTCGTTAGCTCGTGAGCTAGCTCGATCAAGAAAATTTTAATATAAAAAATATCAAAACTATATCAAATTTGAAGACTTATCTTTAAAATATTAAAAATATTTAATAAATAATATTTCATATTTTATATTAAGTGGTTTTCTATTATTTATCTCATAATTACTCATTATATTTATCATTTTATTATAAGACTAACTTAAATTAACATTATTTTTTTTTCTTTTATAATAAACAGACCAACTCATCAGCCTGCTAGAACCTGTAAACTTATGCTTAAGCTTGAGCTCAAACCGTAAAAAAAAATCAGACTTAAGCACCAGTCGCAAATAGCTCGAACTTGACTCAACTCGTTTACAGCCCTAATTAAGCCTAATGCCGGCCTTGATGAGTTTTTTGTGGCTTTCTTTCATTTTGTCTGGATATTATTGAAGTGGTTGTTTCTATTGTTGTGCTGAAATTTTTTGTCCGTATATTTATTATGTAAATTTATTTATAAAATATTTATTGACAGACTAGCCTTTTTTTCTTTAATAATTTTAATTTCCTCCTTAAAGTAGTTTTATCATGTAGAAAAACTTTTAATAATATATTACATGGTTAGATACCTATGAACATATAAAAGCTTTGACGTCCTCTATAAGTCTCATGCAAGGGGATCTTTTATATATTGCTCTATTTAATATCGTCTTGTATTGCTTTTGTAGGTGCTTGATTGATATATCTGATAAGTATTCTGCTAAACAATATAGATTTATGAGTTTGTGAAAGATCTCTTTGTAGATCTCTTTGTTATATACTATTGTAGAATTTTTGAGTCGATAATTACATGTATACTAATTTTATGAAGGCTAAGTAGTGTTAGGATTTTGATTTTTTATTGACTTCTATAAATCTTTTTTTATTTTTAAGTTTGTCTGCTACTCGAGCTACATCAACTCTATCATGGATATATTCATTTAGCATTTTGCCTTTAAGTGTAAAGCCACTCATCCACCTAAGCATTCTCATCTCAGCAACACTTAACTTAGTTTTATGCTTCTCTTTGAAAGGCCTACATTCAGCGCCATAGAGCATTGCAGGTCTCACTACCATATAAAATTTTTCTTTTAGTCTAAGCGATACTTTTCTATCAAACAATAGGCCTGAATCATTCCTCTGCTTAAACCAACCAACATAAATTCTATTAATAATATCCTCATTTATATCACCATCATTTTGAACAATAGACTCGAGATATCTAAAGTGTTCACACCTTTTAATAATTTGATCACCCATAATTACATCTCTGTCACTAGAGCTACTATTACTAAAGTTACATCTCTGTCGCTAGAGCTGCTATTACTAATTTTTATAACATATCTTCTTATATTTTATATTTTCTTTCACATTATTATTTCACCATCAACTATTTTTATTTATATAAATATTTTCTATTGATTCTCCAAATACATATTTTTCCACTTGTTTAATAGTGTTTGTTATTTTATCTGAAATAAAATTTGTTTCTTCATGAACATCCCAAATCTTGAAATCATGAAGTTTACTCATAAAAAGAATTTTATTTGTCTTTTAGGTGCCTCTATCTAATTCTACAACAATGATTCTTAGTATTCTTTATTTTACAAATATTCATCTTCAAATATAGAACTAAAAATCGATGTTGTGTACTTAAATTCTCTCTTGGAATGATCTTATAATCTTTACATTCTCGACGATCTCTTCTTCTCATAAGAAAATAATCACTTTTTGTTTTATTAGATCCATTCTTATAAGTAATAATATGTTCATTTTTTTTCTTTAATAAAGTATTAGTAATAACAAAATCATATGCGAAAGCAAAACCTAATATGACTATCTTCTTCATTAATCACTCTAAAACCGTAGCCACCATTAATATTTCTAAAAATTTTTATCACTCTATCGACATGTTCATTTAAACCTCCTCCAAGAAAAATTATTTCTTCTAGAGGTATCATTTGTATTAATTTTTCTAGGTCATTCTAGAATTTATCTTTTAAACTTATGTATAAACTTACTTGAGGAGCATAAACACTCATACTATTAGAAATCTTAGTATTAATGATAATCTTAAGGGCTATAATTCTATCTTCAGTTCTATTAACTTTATCTTTCAAACTCTTATCTATAATTACACTTACATCATTTCTAGTGTGACTCTTATCTAAATACCAAACTTTAAAACCTAAGCTATCAATCTCCTTAGCCATTTAATTTATTGAATAAATAAGATCTTTATCTTTCTATGAATCATAACATCAAATAATTCCATTAATATACCTGTAGACTACCTATATTCCAACATCCAATCCTAATATTAGTTTCAATGACTAATTTTTTTACCCGCATCTGTCCGTAATATGGGAGTCCTTGCTTATTTGACATTACAACCGGGCTCTGGTGTAGCAACCCTTGCATACTTTTCACTGTATTCAGGTCATACAACGTGTTGCTTCCAGAAGACGCCCTAGCATTTACACACTAATTAAAATGATTCACGTCATGATTTTTCGACAAATTTTATGCTAGTTGTCAACTATCTAACGCAACCCTCCATTTTTCATATCCCGAATTTGGGATTCGGCAATGATAGTGTTATGTATTATATTTATATATTACAGTTAACTTATTTAGTTGGAATGGATTAACATTAAAATATTCAATAGTCTTAAGTTAACTCCGTGCATGTCAATGTGAAATTTGAGTATAAAATTAAAATTTTGCATTATGATCACTAATTATTTTATGGATTTTTATTTAGGAAATTTAAGTATTTAATCCTTTTGAATAGTTGCGTGTATCTATGACCGTTATTGATGTTTGTACAAATAAATATTATTTTTGTACGGTCAAACATAATTTGGACGATTTTTTAGTTGATTTTGATTGTGATTGTGATGGTAATCTTATTGGAAATTTGGAATATAAGTTTATCTTATTCTATGTTGCTCCCCACAACATCAAAAGTTTTATTACATTGAGTCTGAAATAAATATTTATTTATAGGCTTATAAAATTAAATTTCTAAGGATTTTTCTATAGTTTTAGTTGAGCTTGATGATCTAGCCTTAGTTTCAGTTAACTTTGATTATAAATGTGTTGATTATAATTATTTTTATGATTTGAGAAGGCCCTGGAACTTCTCTGTTACTTGAATTTTTCAATCAATTATATTTTTAGAGAAAAAATGTGATTATCGATTGTCTTGCTTGAAATGACTCTCATTAATGGTTTTGAGTTGTTTTGAGATAAATTCATAAAAACCACACAACTTTTGATTTGTAAAACATTTTTGTTTGGTTGATTTTTTTTTTCGAATTATTTATTTTGACGATGATGACATGTTTTACTTTATTTTCTGAATTTCTATTGTAGGTGGCTTTCTTTTTTTTTTTATCACTTTTAATGTTTGTTCTCCATCCTTTTGTAAGTTGTCGGTAGCCATCTCAATGGTTCTCTTTCTTTATGTTTTCAAGTTTTCTTTTTGGCTAATATTTATTTTCTTTATTTATTTTGTGTATGTGTCATTTCTCTTAGAGTATTTAATATTTTGGTTCATCTTTTTTAGTTGGATATTTTATTTGGTTGATCTCATTTTGGCATTATTCTTTCGGAAACATTGTTTGATATTTATTGCCTTTCTCATCATAGTTGTTAGTAGCCATCTCAGTACTCATGTTTTTGGATTGCCTTTTCCTTTAGGACGCTCTTCTTTTGCAATTGGAGTTTTTTAGGTTTCCTTTATAGGAGGATTTGTTATAAGGCGGTTGTCTTGTTTCAAAATTTTGGGAGTTTTTTACTAACTGTTCTCATTATTTTTGCTTGCCAATTAATCTAAGTCTCTTCAATCCTCTTCAACTTCATTTTTCATTATTATTATTGTTGTTGCTTTGGGTTTGACATTGCCCCTCCACTCTTTTAGGGGTTACAGTTATACATTACCTTCAATTTTGATGATCATCCTTGATGGAACTCTGGAGGAAGTTTTTCTCTTACCGAATTCGGAATATGCGAACGCTTTTGGATGAAGAGTGAATTTTCCTTCATCTTTGAAGGGAGTTTTTGCCATCTAATTTCAGTTCTTTGTAGGTTTACTTGTACTTTGCACATGATTTGATAGCTGGGTGTTGCATTTATGTGAGCTCAAGTCATTTTGTTTAATTGTACAAATTAATTTTTATATGCCCATCAACTTAGGCAATCCTTGTTCATTTGGTTTTTAATCCTTTTTGTTTTTGTTTTATATAAGTGTTCTTTGCTTAATTTGTCATAACATTATTTTTATTAATAATATTTTAGTTTCCCTGAGAGGAAAAGGCATGAATCATACTCGATTATTCAATTTTAACTAAGTCAAGTCTACATCTAATCAAGTTATCTGAAAACTCAAATTTATATAAATATATGAGCTCTTATTGATGTAAGTATATATATATACATACATATATATA
>NW_018165371.1:229617-255229 GCF_001263595.1 Phalaenopsis equestris
TATATATATATATATATATATATATATATATATATGTCTTTTTTTTTTTTTTTTTGTCTGAACGACCATCGTAGTCATCCACTATTGTCAGTTCACCGCCGTCATCATTGCACTGTTGTCACCACCACTGTCGTGCTACCATTAACCAATCATCATCTGTGATAGCGTTGTCATTAGATTTCTGTCATACGACCCTTATTTTTGGTCTTCCATCACAGAATGTAGTATTTTCGCTGCCACTTGCCCAATGTGTTCAGCCACTCCCAAAATAAAAATTGAGTCGGACGATAACTCTTACTTGTGTAATATTTCCCTCGGCTGTTTAAGGGCCAACAAAGTCTCGTAACTTACATCAATAGAGTGGAAAATTTTTAATTAGGCTAAGCCCGTGGTTTTTTTCTTTGTTGGTTTTCCACATAAAATATTTATATATATTTATCGCCATAAATATTCTGACACACAAAAAAACTATAGAAGGTCCAGCTATAGAACAAATTCTAGAGCTAGATGAACAATTTTTGATATTCTAAAAATATTCTTATTATATACAAGTCTTATGGCCACACGTTTTATGTTGGGCATTTCAAGAGCATCTGATAATGTCTAATTAACTCTTATCATTTAAAGTATAATAGAATAAAATGCGTAGGCTTTTTTAAACTTTCTTTTTTATTGTTTAATATAGAAAAAAAAGTGTTTATAAAATTAAAATAGATTTTGCGAATATATGGTTTGCACTTGAGTCTAGTTAGTTGCTAACCAATCTCTTTGTGAGAGAACTTCTTAGATTATAACCTGATCATAATGTAGTATAATTCTCACATTTTCAAAGAAAGTATCCATACATGCAACTCATATCTTTCTTCTTAGAAAGAAAAACATTTTTGTACTTGTAGTTGTTCCAAACAAGCTAGTTATTAACTAATTAATAATTATCATTTCATTTTCCCTTATATATAGACATATTATTTAAGTATTTTAAAATGCCTCATGTCTAAGCTTAATTTCTTCATGATTATCCACATTCCACCTTCACTTTCATGCCTTAAGTAATTATGACGTTGGCACTGGCTTGTGTCCATTGCCTAGCAAAAATATTTCCCTTGGATATAAAATATTTCAATTAAGAGGGATAATATTGATCTGTCATTCAGTTTGATCACCATGAAAGTTATGATAATGCAAATATCACTAGATATTGATGCATACATACTTAAAAATAAAAGCACTAATAAATCAGGCTCTCTCTCTCTCTCTCTCTCTCTCTCCCTCCCTCTCTCCCTCCCTCTCTCCCTCTCCCTCCCTCTCTCCCTCTCCCACAATAACAAAATTAGTTATCAATCTAATATATATACGAGTTTACATGCAAGGAACCCAAAAAATTGCTATTTACAAATCAAGCACACTATTTCATCCATTATCCAAATTCTCACTCAAATATCGAAGGTCATATAATACCCTAACCCATAATTTTCAATTTTATCAAATTCACAAGTGTTCGATCTTGACGCATCTGTTTCATAGTTAAAAAAAAAATGCTATTATATTTGATTTGTAAATAGCAATCTGTGAAATGATCAAACATTTTAATTTTTCTTCCTAACTCTTAAAATATTTCTTGAAGCTATAATTCGATACAATTATTTATAATGTATAATAATTTCAATGTCAACTTCTCTTTTATAAATTTAACCTCTAATAAAATAATATCAAAGTTAATATGTTTTGTGTGTGAATGTTAAATAAGATTTTAAGTTGATAATACTGACGTTATCATAATTAGCTGAGATGCATTATAATAGCATTCAAATTTCAAAACTTTAAACAATGAATCTAAGTAACAAAGATACATGCATTTAGCTATCACTCAACCTATATGATCAAAAACATCCAATCTATTATTCTAGGAAGTCTGAACACTCTTTTATAATTAAGTGAAAAAACATTGTATTAACTTCACAACTTGCCAAAAAGTATAGAATTATCGGAGGCCATTTGTTGCCATAACAAAGCTATAAGAAGGAATCAAGCTTCTGGGCCTTAAAACCTTCGGTCCTAACTAGGCCAAAAGTCCCATCACTATTGTGCGAACAAGCTACGTTTCTTAATGCATTTCCATTCGAAAATTAGGCCAAAGCACAATAGTTTATGATAATGTCTCTTTTTTGGTTCCATATGTTTATATTTGTATCTCTCCATCATGTGATATTGATGGCTCCTTTACCAATGCTCAAGTATATTGTAAGAAAATGTATTATTATCTCTCTCTCTCTCCTTCTCTCTCTCTCTCTCTCTCTCTCTCTCTCTCTCTCTCTCTCTCTCTCTCTCTCTATATATATATATATCTTATGCTTCTGAAGATTGATAGAAAAAAAGTAAAATTCATCTGCTTAAAAAAATTATAATTAATATGCTAAGAAAATTTACATCTATGCATTGAGTGGTTTATTTTGGCATTTTGATAAACTTTGTGATGAAGAATCAAAAGAGATATAATTATTTTTTATAAGAAAATCCAATGAAGTGAAAAAAAAAATGGGAAATTGATTTGAACAAGTTGAAACAATTTATTATATATGTAAAAATTATTAAAAATGGGTTTTTTTTTAAATAGAGAAGAATTAATTCTAATTTTTGGATTGTCAACTCCGCCTTCTATAGAAAATTGGAGAATGATAAACAACAACGAGTGAGTGTTGCCATTGTCGATTAGAGGGCAATAAAAATAATCGAACGATAATATAGTTCGCAAGCAATAGAAGTAAATGTTGCAGATTGATGATGAATAACGATATTGAGAAATGATATATAAGCAAAAAATAAACATAGGCATAAGATGTCAAGAAACAACAATTAGATGACGACAAATGTTTGTGCCGAGAGATGAAAGTTGTGTGGCAGGAAACATTGTCATTTGGAGAAGATGGTCAGGATATAGTTAAAGCAATGGAGAACACTGGTACCGACAGATGTAGCAATGAACACAAGGAATGTTTGCTAGAATTTGACCAAAGACATCAATATCATGAAATTGAGCTCACATATTCTTAAAGTTGGCATTGATTAGCATGAAGGTCACTAGTTACAATTATCATTTAAAGCTCTAGGACTCTTAGAATTAAAAATTACTTGAATTTAGGTAGAACATTTAAATTAAGTTGCTCTATTTGTATATTCTTGAGGAGGTCTAACGTATAAGAAAGTGCTATTAAGAATAAATTCTAATTAAGGCACATGCATGTCAGCTTATGTCCCAGTCAATATATTTTAAATCCTTCATATTGAAGACAAATAATTACGCAATCATTTTTGTCTCATAAAATATATTTGCTCAATTCTTTCTTGATTGATGATATAAATTTAAATACACATACATGTTTGCACAATTATACACATTTGGGACACATATATGGTTGCACAAATATGCACATTTGGTTGATGATTTGATTTTAATTATGCCTAAGTGGTAGTATAAATATACATTTATCAAGCAACATTTTTTTTTTTCAGATAGGATTATAAGCTCATCAGAATAGTCTTTGACTTAAAGTTATATTTTTTTCTTGATTTGATATCATAAACTCCTCCAGACAACATAATTCATGGACGTTGAATAAGTGCTAATGGTCAACTTGGTCAACTATCTATATTTAAGATTATATATTTTTAATCTTATTAAAATGTGAAATAAAAAAATAATTAATAATTCTCAAATAATGCCTATAATATCTTGCTTCCTCCGGATGAATGCTTCTCTTGAAGAACAATAACGTTCACCTAACGCTTGCTTTCAAGCGGTGGTTGGGATGTGGGAACGAGTTCATTTTCAGTCATGAAAACCTTGGGCTCACTCACGTGCTTAGCCCTGCAGCGCCTATCAACCATGAATTCTGCTTCTGGTGTTACGATTTAAGGAAACTTTTATGAGAGTGATGTTGATATTTTCCTTTGCAATTCTGAATTTTGTGATCAGCATGCTAACCCCTCGTGCTCATTTGATCCACGGTTTATTTGGTTCTAAAATTTACAACAACTTCTTAATGTTGCTGAAGAAAAAGCTTTCTCACCAAAATCTGTAAATGATTTTTTTTATTATATGTTTTCGTATTCATAGAAATCTATGTATCTCTTGACAGGACGCAATTGTTGGAGAACATATGGGGCATACATGTATCTTTCACATAGTTAATGAAACAATAAGTGAGACCACAAGAAGCTGCGCTGCAATAATGGATATTTCACTGTCCATAGAGGATTATTTGATTAATGGTAGTGTTATATTCTTTCAATTGCATTGAAAGGTGGTCCCTTTTTGCTTTATTTTATCATTTTTTTTTACTGAAAATGGTTCGTAAGATTCAGGTAAAAGATCTTGCAAACACATATTTTTTTTGTTGATTTAGCAAGAAAATTTGTATAGAATTCCATAAAATTTGGTTCATTTTTCATAAACAATTATTATTAACTACAGGAATTCGTCCTCAGGTTCTAATTCATGTGAAAAATAAGTATGCTTAAAAACTGACTTTTTGCCAATTATGTGGCATACAAAAAAAATGGTTTAAGCGAAAGGAGTGTATTACAGTTCTTTTATAATGGTTTTATAAATTCAACCGTGTTTGGTTAGAAGAAAAATCACTGCAGTATAAAATATCATTGTACTTGAAATTCACTCTCTAATACATTTTCTATATATTTAGTATACATTGGATTTGGGTGAATTAGAGATTGACTGCTTTGACTAAAATGACGCAATCGACTGCTGCTACGCTCAACCGCCGCCTATTGCTGCCATCCATCCCTGGTTGCAACCCACGGCTGATGTCCTCCTACTGTCGTTTGCTCGTCACCATACCACTGTTGTCGACCATCTATCACTGCCACCTGTCCCTTCTTGTATGTTGCCACCCATGTGTGAAGGCATCAACCCTTAACTACTCTATTCTATATTTTCAAACCAAATAAAAAGTGCAAAGTCCTGCATTTATTTTAATATTTCAAATAATGTATTACCACAACATTGCATTCTTTTTTTTAGCAAATCAAACATTTAATAATCCTACAAGAATTGAGAAAGTAGTACAAATGCATCTAGCCTAATAGATTTGCTAGTTTTGCATTGAACTTTGATAGCTTTAGCAAGGTTTTACACAAATTTTACAATTTTGCTAAGATTTGGATCGATTTTTAAAGTTGTATTTTTCTTAAATTATTTATCATGGTTGAATCAAAATTTGATTATTTTATTGTGGTAATAACGAAACCTGCTAATTTTATGAGGAATTTTCAATACAACATATTAAACTAACAATCCATTGAATTAGCAGGAAGGAGCTTTGATGGTTTGAGGGACATAAGATGCGTGAGGTGAATTGGGAGTTCAATTTTTTTTACACCATAAATGTATGCACCAAAACTGCCAGCACAAATCTCAAAGGGATCGAACGGCAGATGATGATGACTAGACAATTGAAGCATTGTACCAAAGAGCACAATTTGAACCGGCCCATCTGAAGTCTGATTGCTCAGTTGAGTCGCTTGATATATGGTGTTGACGGATCCAATCGGCATACCTGGCTTATTATCCCAGCTACATGAGCCTCTCATAGGGCCGACTTGTTAAAAATATTCGACTGGTCATTTTCCCTCGATGGGACCAATCCTCACGCAACTAATAGTTTCAGTCAGTCGAACTCAACACATTTGCTGATCGACAATTGATGTAATTCACTCACATTGTAACACAAATCTAATATTAATTGCATTTAGGGTGGTTGCCACAACCCTTCTCCCCTGTCCATAATTGTACAATTAGACCCCTATAAATATGATGTCAAAAGATGAATAAAAGGAACTTTTCCTTGAACTCTCTGCAGGTGTTATTCTCTCTATCCTTCTCCTGCTCTCGATTTTAACTCTCGAGGTGTGTATTTATAAAGGACAACATAGGATTCAAAATCCTAAAATGTGGTGCGGTGAGCGTGGACTTGCCTCAGATGAGAAGCAAAGCAACTTAAGAAGGAGAAACCTCAGTGAGAGATATAACATCCATGTAGTTTAATAGAGAGAAAGCACGTCAAGGCTTCTAGGAAAAGGCCCAGGCACTGTGAGCACAGATTATGAACCAATTTGAAGCCCTCCCAGCTGGAATAACTTAGAGGAACAATCAAGCAACATTCTTGAAGGGAGGGTTTCAGGGAACTCACTTCGAGAGGGTTCTTCACGAGAATCCACCAGAGCCCAACGGTTGGGCTGGTAAATGACAGATTGATGGGCAAGTTGACTCCTAGCATGTTGACAGTACAGGATCTACATCGATGGTCAAGTGTCATGTGGATAGAGTGGGAGTGCCCACCTGGTCAACTGCAGACATTGCCTTTTCTCAAAGAATTATAGAGATTATACCCCCAGTAAAGCTTAGGTTTCTTCATTTAGATCCTTACAAGAGGAAGAGCAACCCGACTAACCACGTGGTTTCTTTCGAAACATCAATTAGAGACCTACAGTTTGACGAGATGACGAAGCATTGAGGATTCCTGACCACGCTGAAGGAATCGACTCTTCAGTTGTTCAACTACCTATTGGATGGGATCATTCCATCCTTTTATGAATTCAGGAGAATCTTTTTTACTCAATTACCAATTTGTGTAAGTTAAAGAAGGGTATCGAGACTTTGGTATAGGTTAAACAAGGAGAGAATGAAAACTTGTGGGCTTACGTCACTCGAAACCAGAAGGAGATTCTTGATACCTAATATATTTCAAGTGCACTAGCATAGTAGGGTCTCACGCAAGTGTACGTATCGTATCAATAATATCATATTATAATTCTGGAATATTGATCCCTCAAGGAGTGAGGGATTTATACTGAAAAGAAGTTCTAGCCTACTAGATTTAGTTCTTAGCCTGGAATTGAAATTAAGTAAAGGTTCTATAAATTACTCCTACAGAATTGCAATCTAGTTTAAGGTTAAATCCTACAAAAATCTTACTTATCCTAATTTGATTGGTGATTATCAAGTTATAAAGCTACATTTCCTTGCAATGATTTAAGCGGCAAGGTATAAAATGTAAAAGTCAATTGTGAATGTGGCTAGTGACAAATAGAAGCAACTCTCTTCTTTACCATCTCTCGAGTGCATAAAGAAGTTTGATTAAACTGGTTTAATTCCTTAAACCCCAATTTGAACTCATCAAAGATTATATATCTAACATTTTCATCTTCCTACAGTTACTTCACCATATCCTATAGACCAATATGAATAACCTAGTCGTTCTACCATAACTCTCCTGAGTCATTATAGTTCACAACACATTTTAACAATTAACATGACAATAATGAAAAGTAAATAAAATTCAAAAGATTAATCATCAAATTCAAGTTTAAAAACCAATTTTAAAAATATTTTGCACTCATATACAAACTACTCAACCATTACAAGGAAAAGTAAAGAAATCTACTCAGAAAACATGAAGAAAACACCACAAATCATCACTTGAAATAAGAAAGTCTACTAGATAAATATGTTTACATAAATACAATAAGAAAAATACATAATAGTTAGCTTTCTCCTCTTTAAAATGCTCTGAGAATGCTCCCCCAAGGATCTTCTAATCCCTTGCTGCTCTCTTAAATACTCTTCTCATAATACAAACCAAATTCCTCATCAAATGATCAATGGAACCTATCACATTCCTTCCTACAACAAACCTTGCCTCTCCTTCACAAAAGATTGCTTCCCTACCATTTGAATAACTCCCCAAATTGTGGATTTGAACTGCTAAAAATTGCTCAGGCAATTTCTAGCACCACAGGGCTGGCGCCTAAGCGTTAGTCTCTCTGTCTGCCTAATCAGGCATGGGCGCCTAGGCACCCAGAAATCTGGTGACCTAAAGCAGTTGATATTTGGGTCCAAGTTAAGTTATACCCAAGTATGGATAATGGTTTAGGTCTAAATTAGGTTAAACCTAAAGAGTTGGTTGGTACTTGGGTCTAATGTGGGTTAGACCTAAAGGATTGGGTTAATTCTACGTAAGGTTGGATCTAGAAAGGCTGAAATTAGGTCTAATTAGGTTATACCAAGTAGGGTTTAAATTTGAACCGAGTTTAAGCTAAGTTAGACATAGTCAAATTATGGGTTGTGGATAGGTCTAATTTGGATTAGACCTAGGGCTTAAGTCAAGTCTAATGTGGGTTAGAACTGAAGTTTAGGGTTAGGTCTGATGTGGGTTAGACCGATGTTTTAAGGTTAGATCTGATGTAGGATAGACCAAGGTTTAAGGTTAGGTCTCAAGTGAGTTTAACCTAAGATTTTAGGGTTAGGTCTAATGTGTTTTAGACCTAAAGTTTAAGGTTAGTCTCAATGTCGGTTAGACTTAAGGTTTAGGGTTAGGTCTAATGTGGGTTAAACCTAAGGTTTAGGGTTCTAATGTGAGTTAGACCTAAAAATGATTAGGTCAATTCTGATTAGGACTCGGGCCTGGCCTCAATAAGATTAGATCCAACTGTGGGTTCACCTAGGTCAAGATTAGATTAGACCTAACCCATGCCCAAACTCAAATTGAGCTAACCCTAAGTCATTAAGAGGATTTCATGATCAAGTGGCTAACCATGTTGTCAAACCCTTAAGAGCCTACTAGGTTAAGCTCTTCAGCTTGGATTAATGAATTAAATTTAATTTGAGGAACCATTTGGGAAAAATGTAATTTTGTTTATTTTTACATTTTTTTCCCCTAGTCTCCTAGTTTTTATTTTAGAGTTTTTGATGGGCTAAATTATCACTTTGGGATTTAATTTCATTACCCTAAATTTTCTTGTTAATGTACAATTTAATGTTTAATTTTCTAATTTTTAATAAATATTTTTTAAAATAATTATAAATTTGTTTGAAAATTAGTCATTTTAATGTTAGGGAAGTTCGCTGACCATAGAAAATTCAAGAAATGTTCCCAAGGGTGGACGGAAAAATCCCTAAAATTTTCATATTTTTTAGGCTTATATTTAATTTTTATTAATTAAAGTACTCTTTAGAGTATTTAATTAAATAAAAATTAATTATACCCTCTATTTACTTGGTCAAGAGGTATTTTTATCTTTTTTTTTTAATTTTTCTAGACTAAGTTATGATTTTTTGAAATTTTATTTAATTTTTTGGATTTAAATAATTCAAAATATCTGAATTATTTACTTAACCGTGTGGTAGCCACATCAACCTTGGTGGTGTTGAAAGCCTACACATCTTCCTTTGGTTGGATGCAATTTCCATGCAGACACAGAGGTTGCCTGCAGTTTGGTTTTTTCCTCCCCTACATTTCGGTGGTTTGAATCGATTTGCGTCATCCATTTCCAATGCACAAAAATGGATAACATTGGTTTGTCATCCTTACGGGAAAAAGAACTAAAAACCGTCATGATTACTCTCATTTCTCAACGCTCCTAATTAATTAATTAATTAATTACTTAAGTGAATTATGGGGGACCTCTTGGTGCCAATTGGGACCACTGCATGGTGCGATGTCAAGACGATGTTGAGTGAGGTTCAATTGGATGAGAATGTAGTCAATTGGTCAAGATTTGACTAAATTTGGGCTAGTGCTAATTGGTGTTGACCATTCCAAGATGCCACAAAATTTTGGGGTCAAAAGGGTATGTTAGGGTTTAAAGTGATTTTTAAGATTTTGTGGGGTTGGGGAGATCTTTAGTGAGGATATGGATCACTTTGTGTGGGTCCTTCTCCCAAAGTTAATTTCATGGTTAATGTGGTCCCTAAGGTTCACAGAAAGGCTCATAGGGTTTTAGGTTTATTTGGGTGACCTAGGGCATGTCTTACCCATAGGGGTCAATTTGGGTCTATCACCAGGTCAAAGCCCCAAACTAGCTCAACCAAGGGTGGATGGCTTAGGCTTGCCATAGTGAGGCCCAAGAAAGCACATCCCTGGTCTAGGATTGTGTAGGGTGGGTCCTCACAAGTGAGGTCAACAATCTCCCTATTTGAAACTTCTATTAATCCACTCGTTTGAGGATGATATGATATGAATCTCTTATGTTTTATACCATACTTTGCTACTAATGTGTCAATCATTTTATTCCTAAAGTTTCTCCCTCAATCACTAACGATAACTATAGGCATATGACATGCCTAAAATATGTTACTTTTATTTGCACATTTAATGCTTTTTTTATTGATATTGCGCTTTAATGAAAGACATTTTTGATGTTTTTGGTTGTAGGTACACTAAATGGAGCAAATGGGGTAAATGGAACAAAAATGGAGCAAATTGGAGTCAAATGAAGCAAAAAGGCTAATGTTGATCTGGCGCCTAGGCGCTGGAGGCGATTATCTAGGCGATTATTTTGAAGAGGAGCTTGAAGAAACTCTTGGGGATTTTGCGAGATCTATTTAAAGAGGTTTCTAAAGATTCAAAAAAGAGACTTTTAGAGGAGAAAAAGGGAGTGTTTTGTAGAGCAGTGGATTCTTCCTAGAGAGAAGAAAGCCTTGGAGGCTTGCTTGGACTTGGAGGAGAAGAGGAGTAGTGAGAGATATCATCGTCACAACAATTCTAAATAAGTTTGGAGTGGAATTGTAATGAGAGTAAGTGATTCAAAAGAAATAGAAGGATTACTTGGGAAGGAGTTCAAAGATAAGTTGTGTATTTTGTTTATTTTTACTTAGTCTTGTCTTGTAAACTTTTATTTATATATAATTCCATGTGTTGTTGTTTCTTTCTTATGAGATTTGGGTAGTTCTTTTGTCTTTCTCCCTACAATGAGGAATAATTATGTGTGGGATTGTAGTTTAGTAGAAGTGCTTTTAAAATTTCATAATTTGTTATGATTCAAACTCTATGTTAATTAACTTATCGATCTGGCCAATTGATTTATTAAATTCCGTTGTAAAATATAGTGACCCGAAATAGGCTATGTTCCAACATAATAAGAATCACATTTAGCAGCATGAATGAGAATGTGGTGCTTGAGGTTAAGTGCAAATAAATAGGGAAACAGTTTTGATGGGCGTAGAATTAAAGATTTTAGGGTAACAGACTTAAATCCCCAATCTGGTCTAGATATTTGAAAACTAAAGCGAGATGTTAGCTCTCAGGTGAAGGGAAGTGGGAACTCTAGAGTGAGAGCTAGTTCTGAAGTCCTATGCTAGATATTTGTTTGTGTTAAGGTTTTCTCCCATTATTTTCATTTTTGGAGTGTTTGGTTGTAATTTGGGTTTAATGTTAGTAGAATTCAGTAAATCTATAATTAACCCTATTGCTTTGATTTAGTAAATTCAAATTTATGTTAAATTGATGGTAGATTTTGATTTGCTAAATCAAAAAATTCATAAATCCATGGAATTTCTGTGTTTTGTCATTTGGATGAATTTAGTAAATATAACAATAAATTATATTAAAAGTCTCCACCAAACAAACCCATAGTGTTTACAGATTAGAATATGAACCATATGATTTGAGCAAGCCATTTTCAATTTTTTTTTTTTATTTTAGGTTGTCAAACACTCAAACTACATGATTCACCCTATACCATCGTAGAGGTCACGTGTGCCTGAAATTTATGATTTCTTACAAAATGATGTTTTGGTTTTTTTCTCTTATTTGTTGTCATTTTATCGAATTATCCCTAATAATCGAGACCACATAGAAAAAGCACGAGCCATACATTCTAAATTTTATAGGCTCAAAATAAGCTCTTATTTGAAATGACTCGTCAATAACATGTTCTTGTTTGAGTTGATTTAAATTCCTTTGTTCGTTTCAGCTCATATTCTACTTGAAATTGGCTCGAATTAAGGCTGCAAACGAACCGAGATTAATCAAGCTCAAACTCTTGAAATGTTGTTTAAGCCCGTTTTGAATTCGGCTTGGACTTGTTTAATCAAAACAAGTAGCTTGGTTAGTTTGTTTATGGAGCCTGGCCATAGGCTTCTCATTTGTAGATAAATAATAATTTATTTAAATTTAAAATATTAAATTAACATTATTAAATTTCGAGAACATTCCAGCTTTTACAGGATGCGGGCTTGCAGGCAGCTCAAAATTTTCCAACTATTTGGACCGTGGGCATCATGGGGAAATATTTAGGGAATTTACATGTATACCACCCAACTTTAATGTATTTATATCTCTACACTTAAATGCCACAGGTTCTAGGGGCATTTACATACATACCACCAAATTCTTATCTATTTACATATCTAACATCTAAATGCAGGAAAACGTCTTGGGGCATTTACATAAATACCACCCAATTTATATTTATTTGCATATCTAACACCTAAATATATATTTTTTACATTTATACAAATAAAATATTTACTTTTTATTTGTAATTTTTAATTTTAAACTTGTGGAGTTTGAAATTTGTAATTTCCATGGAGTGTAATTAGATGTAACATGTGAGGCTTATTGAATATGTATGATAGTTAATTAGTGGTGATATGTTCATGGTGGTTAGATGAACCATCCTATGAGTGAATATTTGAAAGCATAAAAGTTACTAGGATGGAATATGAGAGAATTACTTTTGGCAGATATGATAATTCTTTTAAATTATAATGAACAAGAAAATTATTATTTTACCTCAACGGAAATTATACTTGAACCAGTCATAATTATTTATTATGTATGACATGATAACGGGAGTGATAATAAGGTGTAAATATGCCAATATTCTAATTTTTCTTAGAGAATGTTGAGATAGATGGGTTTCATGGGATGGATGAGTACAACTAGAGTGTCATGAAGGTCAACATCCTATCCTGGTGGAGGAGAAATGTTGGCATGTTGGTGATGGGGACCTATATATGCATTCTTAAGTTGTGTATCCCCAATTAGTAATCAATCTTAGTGTAGGTGAATCCCACTTATAGTGTTAATACTGATTGTTGTCTCACATAAGAGCAGAAGAATCTCTTTCTTGAACTCTACCATTTTGTGCACTGGACTTCTAAAGACCAATATAACGAGTCCTTGCTAATAGGGTAACCCTATCAAGAAAAAAAAAGCTTTAGATATTATTCCTTGAAATGGATGGTGGTGCAGCAAAAAAATCCATTGTTGCAAGCATTGCACTTGTTGGCCATAAAATAAGTTCTCTTAGAGCTTGAAAAGGTGGTACTGATTTCTACGGATATGGAAAACTATTATGTGCTAGAAAATTCTCAATAGTATAGAAAACTTATGTCTTAGTTCAATAAAAATATTCAATACATACAAAGATGAAATCGATAATGAACAAAAATATTTTTATGTGAAAGACCTAAAGAAAAAAATCATGGGGCATTGCCCAGTTAAAATGGTCCACTAAATAATTGAAGTTATATAGTTTGATTCTTCTCCACAACTAAGAAAAATATGATTGCAAATTATTGAATGCTTGCTTGCCTTTTTATTGTTGTAATTAGAGTTATCAGTTGATAATATCAATTAAATAATAACTGTTCAAAAATAATAGATTCGAGACAATAATTATGTAGAAACTAACCACATGATTGTAATTAAACTATAATAATCATTGATGACACTCAACAATTATTGGTGGCTATTGGCTTACAACTCTTTTCATGAGTTTATAATTAGCTCTCAACTCTCTCTCTCTCTCTCTCTCTCTCTCTCTCTCTCTCTCTCTCTCTCTCTCTCTCTCTCTCTCTCTCTCTCTCTCTCTCTCTCAGCTCTCCCCTCTCTCTCTCTCTCTCTCTCTCTCTCTCTCTCTCTCTCTCTCTCTCTCTCTTTCTCTCTTCACATTAAGAATGACAATTTATTTATAATTATTTAGAGTGATATTTTAATAAATTTAGTCATATTATGAAAACACTTCATCAAATTGTTCATGTTGAATCCTTTGATCATAGATTATTCTTTTAGCATTGGAGTATCTTTAAAAATTCAAAATTTAGTGATCATATACTCATTGATTTCTCTTAACGAACCACTCAATTGGACTGTAAGCATGTTAAATTAAGAGATCAACTAATCTTTCAATTATTATTTTGAAACATTCTTCAAATGATATTATTTTTGAGATTTATAGTTTGATTATAATTTTTTTAAAATTGGACTTCAAATGATCTTAGATTTAACACTAGAATATATCTTATATAAAAAGTATCAAGCTTCATATCTAATCACTTGATTCTTTTTATGATATTCATATATTAGTATGTTTCACACGAAAGGTCCTTTATAAGGGTGTTATATCCATTATGCCTTTGAAATCCTTGTAAAATTATTAGAAAAATCATGTTTTTATCATGCCGAGAAAATAATCCACTTTTTTAGGAAAAAATATTATTGTATTCTTTTTTGGTTATTCTCTTATTAATAGCCTCGCACCTTTTACAAATCACTTTTATCTTTCTTTTATTTCTATTTGATTTTTCCCTTATTAATTCATGTAAAAACCTTAAACTTCCATTAAATCTCTCTCAATCTCTCTCTCTCTCTCTCTCTCTCTCTCACACACACACACACACACTCTCTCTCTCATCACACACACACACACACACACAAGCACATTTGCATACTACGAACTTCGAGTAGAAGGACTTAAGTGGAATAACAACAAAGAGAAGAATAGAGAAATTCATTGAAGATGAGAACCTTATTTTTCCTCTAAATTACCTCACGATATAATACCAACAAGTAGATATATGAGAAGGAAGGTTCAAGAGTGCTATAATTTCTTACATTACCCTTAGATAATATATCTCAAGACTACTTTATGGTAACATGGTCCAGGGATGATATTACCCCCTTCAAGCTGATGGGTTTTAGAGCAAACCTGAAGCTTGGATTGGAGTATCTTAAACTATTGTTTCTGCAAACATTTTGTGATGATATCCATGGACTGGTCTTGTGTGTTGTTGTAGTGGATTTGTAGGGACCCAGATCATATTTGATCTCAATGTGTTTAGCACGAGCATGGAACACCAGATTGAAGGAAATGGAAATTTATGAGACGTTATCATATGAGATTTTTTGTTGGGTGAGGTTGATCCTCACCAAAGTCCACAAGGAGACATCTTAGCCAAAGGATATAAAAGTTTTCTGCTACAAGGGCCCGATACTCAGCCTCTGTGGAAGAGTGGGCCACGATGTTTTGCTTTTTGGATGTTCAAGAGATCAGAGTTTTACCCAAGAATTTACAGAAGCCTGTGTAGACCTATTGTTTTCAAGATCCCTAGCCCAATCCACATCCGTTAAGGAGTATAAAGTGAGATCCCCATGTAAGATCTTAATGTCATAGTTTGTAGTGCATTGTATATACCAAAATACCCATTTCATGAGTTGAAATTGATGATTTTTTGGGTAGTGTATGTGTTGGCATAAGTGAGTCGCCGTGAATGAGATATACGGTCGCGTGATTGTTAAGTACTGGAGTTTTCCTATTAGTTTGTCTGAATTTTGTAGGATTCAACATAATTTTTCAATTGATATGAGTGGTATCCCTTTTTGTTAGTAATGGAGTGGACATGGTTTTACATCCCAACATATCAGATTGGAGAAGGATTTGAGTGATACAGTTGTATTGGTCTAGGAATAATTTGTTGTCTTTGTGGGTAACATCAATTCCAAGGAATCTTAAGATGCGGCCAAACTATTTTGCTTAAAACTTAAATCTGAGGAAGGTGGTAAGAAGTTGAATTTCAACTATATTTTTATTCATGATTAGAATGTCATTGACATAAAGAAGTACAAAGTCTTTGAGAACTAGTTTGTGTGAGATTAAGTAAGGATCTCTGCCTTACTGATGGAAAAATTGGCTTATATAAAGAATTCCAAAATAGTGGAGAACCATTACCACAGAGACTGTTGGAGACCGTATAATGCCTTTTTGAGTAAGCATACATAATAGGGATATTGGGAGTCAATGTAACCGGTTGGTTGCTTCATATAGACTGTCTTAAGCAACGTACTGTGGAGAAAGGTGTTAGAAATATCAACTTGTAGCAGGGGCTAGTTCCTATAGTTATCTTGGCCACCACGCTAAATGTCTCATAAAATTTAACTCCGTGTTCTTGAATGTACCCTTGCACTAGTAGTCGAGCTTTATACATTGCTATTGTTCCATCGGAGCTTTCTTTAGGACAATAAGTCTAACGACACCTAAGAACCAGTTAATTCGCTGGTGGTGGAACAAATATCCATGTAACTTGAGCCTTTAGAGTGAAAAATTCTTCATTCATTGTGGATCTTGAGTGAGCATGTTTAGCAAACTACATGTATAAGGTAGGCTTGGGTGGTTTGTGGAGTTTTTAGAGCAGGTTGAGTACGGTGATAGGTTTGGAATTTTTCGTATTTTCCTTTATTTAGCATGGGGTGTGGCTGATAGGAGGTTACGAGTGTGGTATTGAACGTGAGGTATAGCAAACGATGTTGGGTTTGTGGTGTTGCAGATAGGTGGTTCATGTGCATTGAATAGTAGGTGGGAGAGGAGATAGTAAGCATATCGATGGAGGAACAAGAAGTAGAGGGGTATTGCTGGAAAAATAAGTTGGAGTGGACGTAGCTAGAGAGGAGGATGATTTGCTTTGTCAAAAATGACATGTCTAGAAATGAAGACGTGCCCTAAATTGGGTAGGTGGCATTTAAATTTCTTATGATCAGTGGATTAGCCATGAAATATATATGGTTGGGAGTGAGGTATGAGTTTATGTGCCTAATGTGGCCACAGTCATGGGTAACACTGGCATATGAAGTCTTTAAAATGAAAATAAGTTAGTTTATTGTTGTGGAAGTGTTCATAGGGGATTTTAGGTTGTTATTTTGGACGGAATTTGGTTAATGAGAAATATGCCCATGACTTTTGTTGCAACTACAATTATTACATACAAAAGTAGGTATTTGTATGCCTAAGCTAGGTGCATGCTTAGATAGGATCTTGAGAACATTGGAATGAAGATGACCAAGGTGTTTATTCCAGAGAGTTGATGGTTGTGTGTAAGCAGTGAGTTTTTGTATTTGATGTGGAAGCAAATGTAGCAGGTACAAGCCATCAGAGCTGGTGCCCTGTGACAAAGGATGCTTCATCTTTAGATCAAAGAAGGTAAATTTGTTGATGTCAAAGATAATAGAGATGTTATCATGAATCAATTTATGGACGGATAAGGGGTTATAGAAAAGAGACGAAACATGTCGTATTTGAGGTAAGAGAAGCTTACGATGAGCTGTCGAAAGAATACTCGCACCCGTATGTGTGACTGAGATTAAGTGGTCGGTGCCCACCTTGACCAGTTCTTCCCCCATTGTAAGATAAACTATATGAAGGTGGTTGAAATCTAAAGTAAGATGTGTCGTAGCGCCAGAGTCCAAAACCAAATTGGAAGATGTTTTTTGTAGCGTCAGTTTAGTAGGTATGCACTTGAGATTGGATCTGTCCCAACATGTAGCTGTCGAGTGGCCAAATTTATTTAAAATTTGACATGTAACTTCAAAGAGATGTGTGATTCGACCACCCTTGTTCGAGCATGATGCGGAGCTCAACCATGGCCACGAGCTGAGGAGAACAGCTAGCTACGAGTCTTTAATTGTCACTGGCTATGTTGATCTCCTCACTACACTAAAGAGGGTAAAAGTCATCCAAGTCTATAGAATGTAGTTGGGTGAGAATGATCTTCTTAAATCTTTGGTACAATTCTAATTGTCCATTAAGTGTGTAGAGAATAATGTCTTCATGATCCAACTGTCCACCCACAATAATGATGTTATCAACAACAACTTTAACATTGGATAGATATTGCATCATTGTCGGATTATTCATCGAGAAATTGTGGAGCTCATTTTTAGTTGGTTGAGTCTCTAGTTATTCATGGGTTTTAGATATTTGGCAATAGTGTGTCAAACTTTGGTTATGGTGGAGAGGTGCAAAATGTAGAGAAAGAATGATGGGGAGATTATGAAGTAGAGTGTAGCTGTTGGGTTTTCATCTATAATAATGCAGGAGGTATAACGTGGATTTGGGACCGGTGGATTTGCTGAGGTTTCTGCAAATTTAGGGACATGATGTGGCTCCAACAAGAAATCCTATAAACTCATTTGCAAAAAATACTTTGAGGATTCATGCATTCCATATAGGATAGATTTCTGCTGATAATGTTTTTGGGTTACGTGCTTGAAATTACCTATCAAGAACTTTAGGGAAGGGGATAGATGTAACTGGAAAATGCTCCATTTAAGTCGAGCTGCCATTTTTTGAGATCAAGGAGTTCAGCATTGTATCCCGAATTCGATTCATACGGGAGAAAGTGGCTCGAATAAACTTGAAATCATGGCTCTGATACAATGAGAACTTCAAATAATAGAAGGAATTAAGGGAGAAGACAACCGAGACAAGCGCAATGAAATACCTTCCATATGCGATCCTTTTTTTCCCCAAATTACCTCCTGGTACAATAACACAAAGTACATATATGAGAAGAAAGGTTCTAGAGTGGTAGAACTACTTACCTTGACCTTATAAAATATACCTCAGGACTACTTTATGATAACTTGGTCCAGAGCTGGTATTACATACTACCCAAAATGTACCCAAAACTATACTTACATTAATGCATTGAACTACCAACCAAATATATATGAGTTCAAACTGATGATTTTGAAACCTTCATTTAGTTTAAATCTTAACTAGCGCTATCCAAAATAATATTTTTTTTTCAAAAAATAAGTGTAAAAATAATTTACTTCAAAAATAAAAAGAAATTTTGTTTAATTACAAATTCAACTACTTTAAATTGTATACTTGAACAAAATTTTAATATTTGGATTGCATCCAAAATAAATACCCACAAACTAAAATTCATGTAAAGTAAATGCATTGACTCAAATTTACTCTCTTATATTGATTGTTGATAGCACTCCACAAGCTCATTTCCACTCTCCTCCGAAAGAACTATGTGTAACAGTCCCATTCATTTGCTATTTGATGCGTTCGATAATTTCCTTTTTTCACTTCCTAGGAAGTAAAACGCAGTCATCAAAATAGCTTTGTTTATTATATTCAAGTTATTTTGCAACTCTTAAGAATAAATTTGTTTATGATGTCTTAAGTTGTTTTGAAAATAATTATTCAATTTATTTTAAAAATATTCAAAAATACTTTTAAAAACAACAACTGCAACGCAAACAACCACTGCCACCATTGCCATCTCCACCATCACTGCCAACCGCCATTGCCTCCATCATGAGCGACCATTGATGTTACCACTGTCGACCATTGCCAGGCATCCTCGCCACCACTAGTGCTATCCATTGATGTTACCACTGCCACAATTAACTTTATCTAAAGCAAACTACACTTTTTCATATGGATGTTTTGATGTGACTTAGATACTAGGATGGTGTATAAGTGAATATAAACATTTATTTGTTAGATATATAAACAAAGAAATTTTCGTCATATGTAAATCTCTCGTGATTCATGAAAATAAGAAAAAATAAAAAATATCAAAAAAATGATCTAAATGGCACCTATTATTTTATTTTTATGCCTTTAGTTTATTATTTAGTCGAGGGTTGCAAGTTTAAGGCTCTATAATTCTGAAAAAAAGTTGTGTACGTTACATAATGGAGATTATATGAGCGTTATATCGGCATTATATTGGCGTTATACTTGTAACACCTTGTAACATTCATATAACTTCCATGTAACCTACAAATATGTGAAAACAGAAGCGCGGAACTTATTTGTATGTTCAGGTAGGTTATTATATAGAAGTTACATAGAGGTTAAAAGGAATATAATACGAATATAATGTCGATATAACGTCCATATAACCTTCATCATGTACGCAGCGCTGTGTAGGTTTCACGTACACAAATTTTTTCCCTATAAGTCTGGGATGTCTGTATTTATCTATCATGTAATTCTTTTTTCTCGTAAACAAAATCTTCATAAAATATTAACTTCAGAAATTCTTGACGCCACCATGCACTCCGTTTAGCAGCTTTCTTCCTTCTGTAAATGACTGCAAAATAATAAGGGTGAATTTGACCAATTTTCTTGCTGTAGATTTATAATGAAAATGGACTGTAAAGTAAAATTGCTCCATTAATTTCATGGAAAATAAAAAAAAAATGTGCATACAAATATTTTAATTTGTACCAAATTAAAATATTTTATTTATTTTATCTATATTTTTCTTAAAATAAATAATATTTGATATGTTATAACATGATTGTTTTAAAAAAATTTTAAAATAATTTACATATTCTGAATACTTTTAAAAATAAATTAATTTGTTCATGAACTTAAAAAATAAAAGTATAAGAAATACTGAAACAAATCTATTTTAAAAATAAATAAAATATTAAAAAATAAATAAAATAGGTACAAATATAAAAAAATTTGCCCATTTATTAATTTGATTGGATGTTTGCACGCCTAAATCCTTTCAATTATTTTTAACAATTAGATAAAAACAACTTGGCACGACATAACAACTTTCTTAAGTCAGCGAGGGCGGCGTAGGGACCGTTAATGGTGGTCGAGGTATGCATAATTGTTTTAAATTATGTAGCCGTTGGCCTTTAATCAGCTTTTTCCACTAATCATATAGTTTAATCTCGTAATTAATTTCCTGACTTAACCTGTCCCAATATAATATTAACTTAGAAGAGATTTGCAAATCCATCAGACACGTTCTCTTGCAGGTGTGGCGAAGAAATGCTAGGCCTTAAATAATTATTTATGCTAATTAACTACCGTTTAAGAAGGATTAGGTGCTAAGAAAAGACATTTTCATGAGAAATTTGCTGTAACTTCTGACGTTAATAGATTAATTAAGCATAAATTATTTGAGAGATTAACATAGAGACCACTCAATTCCCTGGTTTTTATATGTCTAACACTTATTTTCTTATATGTACATGACTTCTTACCTATGCATTAAAAGGGAAATGTAGATTTTTAAAAGTTAAAATGATGATATATTTGATGTGATATAAAAAATTTAAGTGATGTGTAAATGCATAAAAATTAGGTGGTATGTGGCCCAAAATATTTTCTTATTTGGAGTTGATGTATTGTCTTAGTTATGATAGAGGGATTTTACAAGGAATTAAAATTGTCTGAATATCCCTTAATGGCAATATTTAATCTTTTTTCATGACAAATATTCCAAAATCTTAATAGTGTGGGTTTCAAATCAATTATCTTAAATTTGATTAATATTCTCACTTTTGTGGCCACTGGTCCTCAAAAAAGGTAATACCGACCACACATAGCTTAATTATCACAGCCCACAACATAACTAATATAACCCACACACACCACAACCACCCAATCACACCGACACACGCACATCACAGTCACCACATCACAAGACACAACATCACAACCATGCAACCCTCAAGCAAAACCACAAAATTCTACAACATAACCATCACATCCCACAGCACAGCACAACCACCACACAACAAACACAACCAACAGAACCACTCCAACAATCCATCACCAATAGCAGTAACAATCTACAACTCAATCAATCCACCACCAATAAATCTACAATAAAAACCATCACCCCATCGCCAATGAAGCCAACACCAATGCAAAATCGTGCAAAATCGCATGAATTGCAAAAATCAAAATTGCATAAATTGCAAACTCCAGTAGCAGCGAACAACCAATTGAAAATCGACTGAATAGAGCTCAGAAAACCATCTCAAAATCATAATGTTAGAGAAAAGTGGGAAGAAAATACTGCAAGTTGAAGGAGAGCAAAAGATCTAGACAGAGACGAAGCACAACCCACAGATCGGATAGGAGGAGGGAGGCATGCGGGGATCTTACCTCTAGGTGATGAGAGAGCGAAACTCAGTCACAAGAAAGGAGAGGGAGAAGCTCGATCCCGAGAGAGGCGAGCGAGGGGGTAGGGTAGTAAAAAGCATGTGAGTAGTTAATGTGTCATGTGGGCCGATTTATTAAAAAAAATCATAGCACCACATTTCTCAAACGATAAAAAAAAATAAAATTGCAGATTGAGGCCACGCCGAGTAAAATAAGCGGCCACAAACAGAACCTTAGTCTATTTAAAAACATTTTTTTTTGAAAGATCTATTTAAAATAAGAAATTTATAACAAATTTTATTTTTAAATTTTTGCTAATATAAAATAGAAAAAGAGTGCATTATACAAATAATGAAGAGCCAATATCATACTTATCACTACTTACCTATACGTAAACATATGTTACAACCATATTAAAAAAAACCACTTCCTAATAACTTCTAGATCATAATCATGCATATCTTGAAATTGGGGAAAAAATATTAAAAAATGAAGTTAAATTTGTGGACAAATCAAACACCCACAGAAGATATGCCATGATATGCTCCTTTTTCTCTCCAGATTCAAGGACCCTACCATGATCTGTAGGACAAACGAGCAAAAACAAGGACAAAACCATGGGGTCAGTCAAGCATGTCTGTTCTGATGCATGGATGATGAAAGTCCATTATCGTTAGCCTAACTCATAGAAAGGCCCCAACAGTCAACGATAAACTTCCATTTTTTGCCAGAGGTAAATTTTATTGGGTTTTTACATACATACCATAGCATAGCACGTGAAGCCTCTTAATTTACAAATCTAACATTCAAAAGTTTAAAATCACGGATTCCAAACTCCCATTAATACCTTCATCGCCGGGAAGACGAAGAAGTTGTTTCGAGAAAGAAAAATGGTTAGGGTTGTCAAAACGGCTCATTGTTTAGTTAACGAGCCAAACACGAACAAAGGTTTGTTTGTTCGTGTTCGGCTTGTTCAGCTTGTGTTAGACTCATTGCTATGTGTGTGTGTATATATATATATATATATATATATATATATTGAGGAGTTATATTTTTAAAATATTTAATTGACTACAAGGCTACAAAGATTTATAATCAATTAAAATTATTAATTAAGAAAATAGAATACAAATTTTTAAATTAGATTGAAATGATGTAATAATATAAATAATAATTTTTAAATTTTTCCCCAACCCTTACATCTTATGACTACTTGATTAGGGTTGTCAGAACGACTCTTTGTTCGTGAACAGCTCGTGTTTGGCTCTATAAATAAATGAGTCGAATACGAACACACATTTTAAACTCGAAATACATTCGAACCGAAAACAAGTTGAGCCCGAGCCTAGATTCGCATTGTTCGGCTCGTTTACACCTCAAAATTACCCCTCAAATGAATGTGAGTTTGAAATCTCCGTAGCATTAAACTTTGTTGCATTACATATAACTACACTGGCACCCTTCACTGCCTCAGAAAAGCACATGGGGCCATTATGCCGGAGGTCCAGATCTTGACGAGACCAGTGAATGAATGAGTTTTTAATCTAACTTTGTTATGGATTTCTGATAAACTGTCCTGTCACACATTAATATTTCCTGTTAGGATCTTTCAAATGTGTCTACAACCTACAGAGTTATTTTCAGAAACTAACAAAAATCACCTAATGAAATTAAATGTCATTTTCTTCACCACATGCAAGTTGGCCACACGTAGCCAGACATAGTATGAATAGGAAAAGCAACATAGAAGACATGTCAACGGATTAGCTACTGGTTTTATAATATTTGTTTTCTGGAAGCAATCATAGCTTTCATTTACATTGCTGTAGTGCTGGGAACTTTTTCTGAAACCGACTCAGTATGTGGGAATATCTTTGTATTAATGATAGTAGCGTTGTATTTTTTATAACTATATGGTTTTATCAAAGCCAAGAGTTTTTTAGGCTTTCAAGCTCAATCATTTTATTAATTTCCAAGTTTCAATAATGCTAAGAATTAGAGTTTGTTTATAGTTAATAATGATATTTTAATAAATCTAGCAAAAAAAATAATATACTACATCAGACCACCTATATTACTTTCTTTAATTATAAATCATTATTTTATTATTTAAATCTTATATTTGAGGAAACTTGATCTTGTTAAATTTATCTCATTGAGCAACGCATTCAAATTACAAGCACAAAAAATTTAAATATTGTTTATTTTTTTAATTAATAATTTAAATTTTGTAAGCATATTTAAAGTATTTGGTTTGTGCTAATTTAAGCTCGGATTGCATTGTAGATGAGATTTTTTTGTTGATGGGTTGAATATGCACCGTAGATCTCGAGAGATTTCGATCTAAATGATCAGATGTGTTAGTTAATGAATAATATACTACTTCTGAAATATTATCTTAAAATGGATATAATCACTGAGATGAGAATGTCTTCATAGTTTATGGGACTACAGAGGCAGATGTTTTTTTTTTTTCATATCTTACAGGAATAAGATAGAGTTTATTTTATTATGGGGTCTGATATCCCTTTAAGGGAAAGCCCAAATAATTAATTACATCTCAGAAGTTATCACTCTCAAGATTATTCTCGATTAAATTATTGGCTTATATCAGGCATAAATATTTGGTAAGTATCTATGAGATTAATATTTTAAAATTTAGATTTAATAGGCTCGAGATTGAAAAGATTTGCATGGAATTGAAAGGTTGCGATTTACAGTCTGATGATAATGTGTCATGGAAAAGCCAAGAAAAAGAGTTAGTTAAGTCTAGGAAGAAGGCTTACCCTAAAGATTTGGAATTGATAAGTTTGTTAAGAAGATGTTGATTTTTGGATTTACAAATTTAGATTTGGTTTAAATAAAGTTTTATTTGGATTGACTAATTTGTTTTTTTTGTTTGATATGGATTTATTTGGTTTAAATAGTGTTTGATTTGAGTTTAATAGAGTTTGATTTGAATTAATTAATTTATTTTGGGTTGATTGATTTAAATTAAAAAGATTTTGACTTCGATAGTTCACCTGAGCTGAGAACTTGAGTTGGTCATGCTTGATTTTTAAGTTGATTTTTTTGAGTTAAGAAATTTTTTTTGAAGATTGTTTAAGTTTGAAGGTGTTTGGTTATGTTTGAGGTTTGAAATTTGTTTGAAGTTAGTTGGAGTTAATTGAAGTTTATTTTAAGTTTGTTGAAGTTTGTTGAAGTTTGTTTGAAATTTGAAGTTATTTAAAATTTACGTGGAGTTTGAAGTTATTTAGGGATATTTTTGTATTTTTTGAAGTTATTTAGTTTGTTAAATTTTATTTGGCATTATTAGGTTTATTTTAAGTTTGCTTAAATTTTGTTGAAGTTTAATGATTAATATTTATTTAGGGTTTTTAAAGTTATTTAAGTTGGTTAAGGTTTATTAAAGTTAGTTTGTTGACATCACTTTTGGTTGAGGTCTAGAAACTTCTTTATTAGCCTAGTTCTAGTCATAGGATTTTCCTATTGACTAGTCTTAGAAAACTAGAAATGGTACCCTCACCATTAGAAACTCAAAACTCTTCTCTTTACTCAACTTGAAATTCCACATATTGACCTTAACCTCTAGCATTTAGTAGGTAAGATCATTATAAGAGAATTCAAAAAGAGTCCCTATAGGATTACTTGGCCTTAGGATTGACCCTGGATGTTGACTTGGAACTAGGGTACACCATATCTTCACAATACATTGGTTTATGACTCATTTAGAATGGATATCTATCCAATTCTATGTGAAATGCCTAACTTGGTCTTTTGCCCCTAGGCACCTCCAAATTACCTAACTGCCCTTGGAACC
>NW_018165371.1:262483-274128 GCF_001263595.1 Phalaenopsis equestris
GGTCAGTTTGACTTCATATTTTTCAAAATTAAAATTTTTTAAAATGTCCTTCCGAAGCGGGCAATGGGATTTCAATTCCGATGACCGACAGCTTCTTACGGGCAAACCCCACACCAAAAATAGTGCCGACATAGTTAAAGTCAGTTAAAATTATTTTAGTTGGTTTGATTGGTTAAAGTGTTTTAAATTTGTTGGAGTTTTATTAAATTTGTTCAAGTTTGTTAAATCTGTTCAAGTTTATTAAATTCATTGAAGATTAATAAGTTTGTTAAGGTTCATTAAAATTGAGATGATATGTTTTAAAGTGTGTTTCTTCTTTTGGTTTTGAAAAGTTTTAATTGAAGTTAAAGTTTTGAAAGTTGAAGGGTTGGATTTAAGTGTTTAAATTTAGAAGTTGACCATTTGAACTCAAAGGGTGTATCCTTGACTGAAACGCCATCCAAATCTTTCAAAGTTGGTAGACGGACTCCATCATCGAAGTGATTGCCTTTTGAGAAGACCACTTTGGATTTTGAATAATCTATAATGACCATACAATAGTCTTTGTCATCCAATGGTTCTTTCGTGGTGAATCCTGCACCAAATTTTGACTTAGTTCTTTTATATTTAATATCCCAAATGTTCGCAAAATGGTGTGGTTTCTCCTTAGACCACATTGTAGTATTAAACCTTATTTTACAATTTTAGGAACACAAGGTGCATTGTGTGTCGTCCTGCATCGCTTTGGTTTTGGGATTTTTATTCATGGAGTCGTCAGCTTGTCTATCATTGTATAATCCCTTTTCAGGTGAACTCTCTTCCAGACCAAGAGTGTGGTCGGAACGTAAAGACATATGATGATGAAGACATACAAAAAAGTGTGTGGAGAACTTTCGTAAAGTGAACCTCTCATATATGGCTTTCATAGTGTTTGTCCGAGAGGAGATTAAATTGAATCACCTTGAAAGTATATCTGTGAAGAGGGCTTTACGAAAGAAACCCATAACCAGAGATTCATATATTTTTATCTAAACTAGGGTCTTTATCTTCTTATAAGGGTATGTCCCTATATTTAATTGCATCTTAAGTAACTATAACTACTCAAGAAGACTCTCGATTAAGGTTGTGATTTTGTCTTCAAGAATTTGAATTGAAATATTTTAATGTTTTATTTTTTCATTTTATTGAGGTATTAGGACCTATACTGCACAACACACAATTATGCAAAAGCCTAAAATGGGGGATTTACATCATAACTAGAAGAACAACCTTGAAGCTCTAGGGCGAAGCTTACCGACCCTAAACTATCAAACTCGTTAACTGACGTCCTCTAAACTATCATTGATGGTTTAGTTGAGGTTTAGCCTTTGCTTCGTATTTCATCTTCCTTAAGATAATTCAAATGTTTATAGTCAATCGACCAAAACACTGCCTAACTCATAAAGGAAAAGAAGTCTCAAAGGAAAAATCCTAGGTTACTATGGAATTTTTGTCAATTTTGTTAAACAAAGTTAGAACACCTTAGATAACATGTAAAGTAAATTTAATGTATCATCTAATTCATCATCCCTGCAAAATAGAGTTAGCACACCCTATATAACATGAAAAGTAAATCTAAGGCGACATCCTATCTTTTGTCTTCAACAGCCAAGTAAAACAAACTTAACATAAAAAAATTGATTAGTTGTTATTTATTTTAATAAGAATCATTCGGTCAAGATGCCCATGATTTTCTGTCATCCCGAGTTTGTTGGTTTTCATGATCTACTTAGTCTGGAGAGGCGATCAAGCATGCTCCGACTTGAAAATTCTTGTTAGCGACCATAGGTTGTGTCCTCTAAGAGATCTTTGTAGACCCAGATAGTGGGTTTAAAGTTGCGTTTAGTGATCTTTGTTCATTAGGGATCTATTTAAGTTTATTATGTCTTTTTCAGATTTTAGGGGTTGAAAATTTTATGTTACTTAAGACTTCTTAGCCAATTAAAATTTTTGGGATTTTCATTTTGATTTTGATTTTGAAATGACCTGATCAGAATCTCATGGTTATGTCCTCCTAGGGTTATTGGGGTTTGTTGTTTGATTAGACACAAGCGATTAAAAGGTACTTTTTTAGCAGTCATGGGTTGCCTCCTCCAAAGTACCTTCTCAAATCAGGTTGCATCTTATGGTTGGAGTTTAAGTTTTAATGATTTTAAGATGCATTTTAAGTTATGTCTTTTATGTTCGTTCAACATGTCATCCCTAATAAGTGTTTATTGTGCATTTGTTCTCTTACAAGAATTCAAACACTCTTTTACTCCAGGCCATTTGAGTTCGAGTTGAATTAGGCTAGGTTGACCTAAATTTAGTTCAAGTTTATTTGGATTAACCCAAGTTGGGTTGAGCTTGATCTGAAATGAGTTTTTGGTCAACTTGAGATAACTCAGGTTAGGCTAGGTTGCCTCAGGCTGAATTGGTTTAATTCATCCCCAATTTGATTGATTTGCCTCATATTAAATTGGTTTGGGTCAATCCCAGTTTGGTTGGGTTGATCGGGGTTGGGTTTGGGTTGATTTGAGCTAACTCAGGCTAGGTCAGGCTACTTGACACCCCTAAAAATTACCTACTTTTTCATGTACATTTTATGCTCATTTTTAATGATATTGCACTTTAAGAAAAGGTATTTTGCATATTTTTGGTTTCAGGTACATGAAATAGAGTTTTGGAGAAAATGAAGTAAAAATGATGCAATTTAGAGTCAAATCGAGCAAGGATGAAAATTCTGATCTAGCGTAATTTGATATGTCTTTCTATGCTTAATCTCTTTACATTTATTACATGTTATTGAATAAAATTGTACTTTAAAGAAAGTTTATTTTCATGTTTATCTTGTAGGTACAACACTTGGAGCGTATTGGAACTGAGACGAGGCGAAACGGGCACAAAACGAGATGCTGCCAACAGGGTGGCGCCTAGGCGCCAGTCTCACCATGAAAGCAGTGCCTAAACAATAGAAACGATTAGGTTTAAACCTACCTTAAGAGATTTAAAAGATTAATTAAGTCTTAATATATGTTAGACTTAATTAGAATTTTTTGATTAATTAAGCCTAATTTAAGTAAGGCTTAAATTTTTAAATAGGTATAATTTGGGTTAAACCTAATTGGGGTTTAAAGCCAATTAAGCCTAATTTAGGTAAGGCTTAATGAATTAATTAGGTTTAATTAGGGTTAGACCTAATTAGGGTTTAAGGTTAAGTATCCTAATTTAGGTAAGACTTAATGAATTAATTAGGTCCAATTGAGGTTAGACCTAATTAGGGTTTAAGGTTGATTAAGCTTAATTTAGGTAAGGCTTATTTGATTAATTAGGTCTAATTAAGGTTAGACCTAGATAGGGTTTAATGTTGATTAATCCCAATTTAGGTAAGGCTTAAAGGATTAATTAGGTCTAATTAGGTAAGCCTAATTTAGGTAAGGCTTAATGGATTAATTAGATCTAATTGGACTTAGACCTAATTAAGGTTTAAAGTTAAGCCTAATTTAGTTAAGGCTTAATCGATTAATTAGGTCTGATTGGGGTGAGACCTAATTAGGGTTTAAAGTTGATTAAGCCTAATTTAGGTGTGGCTTAAGGGAATAATTAGGTCTAATTGGGGTTATAACTAATTAAGGTTTAATGTTAATTAAGCCTAATTTAGTTAAGACTTAATAGATTAATTAGGTTTAATTGGGGTTAGACCTAATTAGGCTTTAAATTCGATTAAGCCTAATTTAAGTAAGGCTTAAAAGAATAATTATGTCAAATTGGGGTTAGACCTAATTAAGGTTTAAGGTTAATTAAGCCTAATTTAGTTAAGACTTAATGAATTAATTAGGTCTAATTGGAGTTAGACCTAATAAGGGTTTAAGGTGTCTTTTAAGCCTAATTTAAGTTGGACTTAAAGTTTAATTAAATCTAATAGGGTTTAGACCTAATTAAGGTTTAAGATGTACTTAAGATTAATTTAGGTAAGGCTTAAGGGTTTAATTAGGTCGAATAAGGGTTAGACCTAATTATGATTTAAAATATACTTAATCCTAACTTAGATAATGTTTAAGGGTTTAAATAGGTTTAATAAGATTAAAATTAATTATGGTTTAAATATAATTAAACCTGATTTGGGTAAGGTTTAACGATTTGATCAAGTCTATTGTGGGTTAGACTTAATCATGGTTTTGGGTAATCTAAACCTAGGTCTTAGGATTGGATTAGGTATAACTAGTTGGACTCAATATCTAACCTAATTTTATGTCCAATTAGATCAACCTTAAGACATATAGTCCAAAATAAATTTTTGGGCTAAATTGTAAATTTTGTATTTACAAGTCAAACCCCCAAAGATCTAAGTTGTCATTTTAAACCTTTACAAAGGTTGGTTTTAGACATTATATTAAGTTAAACCATGTATTATTGATAATAAATAAATTGTAAGTTTTATGTTGTTTGTAATTATTTTTTCTCCTTTTTTTGATTGCTTTCGTTATTTTTTTTGTTTTGTGAGGTTCATGATGAAACGTTCGACCTTGTGGGTTATTTTAGTGTCACATGTCAAATCTTGATAAAGGAAACTAAGTCTCTCTTTTCTTTTTGATGCTGAGGTTTTTGAGATACTTATGGATGATATTTTTAGTCGTTGTTAATTGGTGTCACATGTGAAATCCTGATAAATGCAATCAAGTTTCTCTTTTCTTTTTGATGTTGAGGTTTCTAAGGTACTTCTAGATGACCTTTTATTGGTTATATGCATATGTGACACACACGAGCTTGATATTAAGTGAGTTAAAAACAACAAAAAATCCTTTGTTACGAGGCCAATTTTCTTCTTACAGCGATAGATTTGTTGGCTGGTATACTTTGTTTTCTGAGACCTCGCGACTGCAAAAAAATTGTAACTAACTACTTCTTTTAGCGATTTCAACTTCTGTTATGACTAATGTATTATCTTTTGAATCATTCATAAAAGATAAGCTCCAGAATTTTAGGGACCTCCAGATGACTGCTCGACCACTGCGGAATACAGTCTTCTTTACTGACGTCACATCAGGTACATATCTACAAGAGACCGTTCTACAGGTGCTCGTGAGTTATCACAGCTAAGTGAGACTTATTCTGGTGGGCAAACAATCTGATAGTTCTACAGGTGCCCGGGGAGTTGGATGGTATCCTTGGAGGACGACATAGCTCATGACATACACTGTCTTGATTTTAAAATTAATATTATCATATTTTAATTATAATTTTAATAATTTTTTTTTATCAATCTTGATATTCACTGTTAAGTAAGATATATATCTTATTTTTTGTTTTGTTCTGAAGTCGATTTTTTGCTTTTCAAGTATCAAATATATTTTCATGATAATACTGTTGCAAACAATATTACAACTTTTTAATAAGCTATAGCTGCCCCAAACAGTCCTTTAAAGAGGTTTTGACAACAATCAAGAGCTGTTTTTGAGTTAACATGGAAGAACATTTTATCAGGCAATTGTTGTAATGGTTGATTTTCACGATGACCATAAGAGAGAGGAGAACAATATGTGTTGTTACTGCTTTGCCATCAACCCGTGTTATTCCAATTGGCCGATGTAATGAAGGGAGACAAAGTACTTATGCGTATTTATGAGTTTAAAGTTTTTATTCTGTAAATATAAATGTTTTAAGTGTGATTTATGTAAATTTGTATGTTTTGAATAAGTCCAAAATATTATTATTTAAAAATAAATTTATTCATGATGTAAATAAATCTTCCTTTTACTTATTTTCCCTGAGGTACTGAGCTTCGCCCCTTACAAGGCTACGGCTCGCAATCATCACACACGCACACTCTCTCTCTTGGTTGCACGGGAATTCCCTGTGTCTAATTAAACCGGATCGCGAGGGAATCTTCCGAGTGATCGCCGGAGCGGTGCTTTCGGCGGTGGCGTAGCAAATAAACGGAAAAATGAGAATTCTTTGGTCTTCTTCCGCTTCCCACTTGCCATTCTGACTCTCTTCCTCCTCTCTGTTTTTCTATTTATATTATAGATATGTCCCACCCTCACTAGTGTTGCACCGTTCCATTTTGTTGATTGAGCTCGCTCGAAGCTTTTCGAGGAACAGAAGAGAAAAGGAGAGAGTTTAGGTGCAGCGGAGGATGATAGAGGGCGTACAGGATGGGAAATTGCGGAACAAGGGAGGAATCTGCAGTGGTTTCAGCGCATGCTCAAGGTCGGTTTTCTTGCTGTATTTTTTTTTTCTCATAATTATTACGCATTTTCTCCCCTTTTGTGGATTTTGTTTTGCCCTTTATTGTCATTCTAACGCATCAATTTGAATTTATTTGAGAGTCGCATTTTGGGATTTAGGTTTCTTATGGATATGATATTGGTACGATGAAGCTCGAAAGTTAGTTTTTTCATGAGATGTATGATTTTTCAAGTCGCTAGGGCTTTCAAATGCTATACTTTTCTCTTTACTTTTCATTTTTATGGTATCGTATTTGATACTGAAACAGCTCTTGCAAACATTCCTACTTTTAATCTTCGCTGTTTCATTTTTTCCTTTATTTCTTTTGCATCAAGGTTTTAATTGGAATGATTTGTGCTTAGAACTTGCATTTCTTTCACAGGATGTAATTTCTTAAGTTAGCGTTAAGTCAGAAGACTTAATCGCCGAGTACAGATCTTCCATTTGGTCAATTGCCGAGCTTAATAAGATGGCATTTTTTTATATATTAACTTTTCAAAAATTCTTGTTTTGAAATCTGTAGTCATAATTTTTTATCAAGTATTAAAGGGCTGGATCACCAAAAGTTCTTTTTTTTTTGTTTAAAAGATTTCCATTTGACAGTGCAACAGCTTCAGTTGTCGCAATTGGCTGGGAAGAACTCTTCATCTGAGAAAAAGCCTAATCGCTCCTTCTCGGACATGAGCGATCCCTCCACACCAAGGAATTTTGCGGACTCCAGCAATATTGCAATATACACAGATGTGATAGCATTCACATTATTCGAGCTGGAGACCATTACAAAGAGCTTCCGTTCAGATTATGTGCTTGGTGAAGGTGGATTTGGAACTGTTTACAAGGGATATATTGATGAGAATGTGAGGGTTGGCCTCAAATCTCTGCCTGTTGCTGTGAAGGTTCTGAACAAGCAAGGTCTTCAAGGACACAGAGAATGGCTTGTAAGTAGTTAGTAGTGTTTTGGAATTTACAGACATACCACCTAATTCCTATGTATTTACATATCCATCCCAACTAAATTTTACTTTTTACATTTATACCACAATCGTTTATATCACATAAAAAATACCACTATTTTAACTTTTTAAAAGTGAAATAGACTTTTTTATGCATGGGTAAGGTGGCATATCTGTAAAAATTGACGTTTAGGTATTATAAATATGAATGCATAGGAATTGAGCGATATGCATGTAAATCTTCCTTTTTTCTTTTGTTTTTGGTTTCTTTCACTTAGTATAGTCCTTTATGGATAATTTGACTGCTTTTGCTGATCTGCTTATTTTTTTGGACTTAATGAGGTTGCTATATCATTTTCACTTGGAGTGGGATTTTTTTTTTTTTTTTTTTTTTTTGTTGCACATATGAAATTGCTATATCATCTTATCGATGTCTTTTTAATTTCTCAATACTTGTCTGTCTTGATCCACTATATTTCACTATATTTTCTTTTCATAAAGAAAGTTGTCAATAGGGTTTTGAAGTTTTTATGTGAATTTGTTTTATTGTTTGATTTGTGTGCTGATAAATATTCTGGTTAACGTTTTAGTAATTTCTCTTTGCAGACAGAGGTTAAATTTCTAGGACAACTAAGGCATCCTAATCTAGTGAAGTTGATTGGATATTGCTGTGAGGATGATCACAGACTTCTTGTCTATGAGTTCATGTTTCGGGGCAGCCTTGAGAATCACTTGTTTCGAAGTAAATAACTCCGGCATTTTCTGTAACTTTTTATATATTTTTATTTTGTGCAAATTTCATTAACATATTTCCTATTTATAGGTTCATTTTTCAGCATCTTTAATCTCTTTATATTCTTGGTTAACATTTTATACCCTGTTTAATTTGTGGGTTTAATAATTAAATGCATCTTATGATTTATTTTGTGTTAATTTCTTTCAGTATAAGTTCTGTTTTAGCTGGCGCGTTAGAGCAACTTCCATTTATGTTATTCTTCACTCTTGTTTGGTTTTTTCTCTAGTTATTTTGAGTAAATGGAAGCAACAAATGTTCAATTGTCAAGTCAATTCAACATATAAAAATGAGTCACATAGGATCTATTCAATATATTGTGAATGAAAATTTGTTAAGGTTTTTGAAATAACAGAGGCATGGAAAAAGGAGAAAAAAAGAAAGTTTGCTATAAAGTACGAACTGATATGAGGTAGATAAAGTTAATCTTGTTTGATCAATGATGGAATATGATGAATTCTGCTGGGATATTGGAAAACCTGCTTATTTTTTACTTTTTAACTATGATAGCTGGTGCGGAACTCATTGCATTTTTTTTATTGCAATCTATGATGTACATTTTCCTTCCCTTATGGATGAGAGATAATCCATGAGCAGGCTAATAATATTATTCTTGGGCTTGTCCAATTATTGGTCCTTTTATTGGACTTCGGATAAAATGGAAATTTCAATAATTTTTTTTCTTTTGATGAACTTGATAATAACGAAAATTGATTATATTATAATGCTTATTACTATTTTGAACTTAACCCTGCTTTCCCATAAACTAAGTTTTCTGTTTATTGAAATCCTAAAAGCATAGTTATTTACTTTCATTATGATGTTTAGGGTCCGACCTCTAGATTTTTGGAACACCATCTTTTATTCCTTCTTTCTTTTTTAACATTTTTTCAAATATTATGGGTTGGATCAGTAAATCTGGTGATGTTTGTAGGATATTGAAGTAGAAGGCACACTTTTATTTGCTATTTTTGTATGATGGATGAGGGAAGTGATTGTTTTTTAATTGAAGCAAAATTTATAACTAGTCAATGAAAGGAGTGCGATAGTTGGCAATTGCAATGAATTGCTAGTTGGATAAAAAACCAACATACATCAACGATATAAGCGGCCATCTGATGAAAAAGAAGAATCCCCATAGATTCATTTAAAGTATCTTGCTTGAAGTACGGTAAATTTAGTGTGTGATGATGATGATGATGGTGATGTTATGTATATATATATATATATATCTATATAAAAGCTGCTTTTGATGAAGAAGTTTTGAATCCTTTTGTTCATTTGATCGGTGAGTTCACTAGGGGATATGTTAAATAACTTTGGTAAGTAATTTGAGAGCACATCATGTTAGCAACTCTTAGTATTAGGAGATGTAACTTCCTTCCTAGGAAGACAGACTCATCAAAATGAGTGCCAAAGGTAGATGAGATATTTAGGTTATTAGAATACTTATCCAAGGTATACGGGACTAGACGCATCATAATATATATGGGGGACATTAGGATGCCACTTTTGATGAAGAAGTTTTGAAACATTTTGTTCATTTGATCGTTGAGTTCACTAGGGGTTATGTTAAATAACTCTAGTAAGTAATTTGAGCGCTCATCATGTTAGCGTCTCTTAGTATGAGGAGATGTAACTTCCTTCCTAAAAGACAGGCTCATCAAAATGAGGGCCTAAGGTAGATATTTAGGCTATTACAATACTTATCCAAGGTATATGGAACTAGATGCATCATAATATATTTTGGGGGCATTAAAATGTGTGCTTAATATAAGTGGGTATGTAGGAGCGTTATAAATTGTCACTAAGATAAAGGGAAAATTAACACAGGACTCCCTCACAATCAACTAGAATTGTGCATTTTTCTTGTGATTGGAGTCATGTAGGAGTTCATCACTTGATTCATGGGATGCACGTTATCTTATTTTCATTGGCTTGGTAGGGAATAATTTGATAATCTTCTTGTTATGTCTGATTACATAAATATTTTCTCAATTACAGTAATTAATATCTATCTCATATAACAAAAGCTTCTCTAAAAGAAAATGTGCTATGTTCATAGGGAAGACATCACACTAAATGTAAGCTTCATAACTTTCTAGCTTGATGAGAACAAGGCATTTAATTGTAATTGGCAAGGATGTGTTATTTTCCAACTAATATGAAGTTGATAAGGATGCAATAGACTGTAGATTAGTCTTAATAATTGTTTGAATAGATGTGGCATTCATTACACCACCACTTTCAATAATTCTTTTGCACATTTTCTCATAGCCTGTGATATATTTTCAAGAAGTATTCCTTATTTTCCAAACTTCATAACTAAATTTGAAGTAGAAATACATTTCCTGACAACGAAAAATGTCACAGGTGGACTCAATAATATGTGGCAAACCAAGTTGGATTGGATTGTAATAGAACTTTAAATTCATATCAAACATAAATCATCAGAGTCACTCCCATTGATTATACAATTCTCTTTAAGGCTTAAACATCTAATATCTATTTGGAAGAAATTTAAATAAAATTTAAATTATGTATAAACCAATATAAAGCACGAACAAATCGTCAGAGAATAGTGCAAGCACAAGCAATCAAACGACAACTATATTATACAATTGATCTCTCTAGGGCAAGTTAATCATGTGCAATTATCATGTACTATAATAAGTATCAATAAAATAAAATTTATTATAACTACAGAAGAGATCATTTGCTGTTATTCAAAGCCACAACCACTAATAGGAAAACTTTGGGCTATTGCACTGGACCTTCCCTTGAAACTAAAACACATACAAATGCAACCAGGTAAGTGATAAGCATAGCATGTTACAGAACCTCAATGTATGAAAATGAAAGCAATATATATATTTGTAGGTTATAGTAATAAAATTAGCAAACAAAATTTATGTGATTGACATGACATTTATAATAAAATTTAGGTGCAGATGGTTTTATTAAATATAACATATCTTGGAGTGATAATTCATATGTTATGCTAGGAAATATTGCATAATGATATGACACTAAGAATGAAATATTGGTGTAGATATTATTAAATGTAATACATACATACATCGCATACATACATACATACATACATACATACATCACATACAGACAGACACAGACATACATACATACATAGATACATACATACATAGATACATACATACGTACATACATCGCATACATACATACATACATCCATCCCTCCACACACACACACACACACACACACACACACACACACACACACACATACATTCATTCATTCATTTAACGCACTGTCGGCACAAAAAAGAAGAGGTTGTGTGGGGGTCGTCCGTAAGAAGCTGTCGGCAGCCGGAATTGAAATCTCATCGCCCGCTTCGGAAGGACGTTTTAATTTAAAAAATATGAAATCAAACTAAGCTCATATTTTTCACAGTTTAAATGAAAGAGCGCTCTATCTCAAATCCTGTATCTATCCCAAGGGATAAACACTAGACTTGAGGATGAGACTCGATCAAATAAATTAAGAAAACATATGACATCTGTTTGGGTTTGCGAAACCGTTTTATTTGCCGACAAGTTCCCCTATTTAATATAAATAATTAAATAGGGTTTATTTTAAGCTGGGTTCGGAAAAACTTCCTATAAGGGCAAGCCCCTATAGTTAATTACATCTT
>NW_018165371.1:274202-275029 GCF_001263595.1 Phalaenopsis equestris
ACTCTCGATAAAAATCAGGGAATAATGTCTTCAAAGAGGTCAAAAGGATATGACTTTACAACGAAATCGGACAAAGAGGTGTGAAGGGGGAAAAACTCAAATCTGGAACATTGTTAATGAATCCAAATGGAGTGAAACGAGGGGAAGCCACAGATCCTGCGGCGAACCTCAGTAGGTTCCCAGTCTATCCTATGATTTGGCTTCAGCTTTAAGAAGAAATTATTAAAGTGTTTCATCCTGCCAATTTTATTTAATTAGGGCTTATATTCGTGTGACACGGCCACACAAGTTGCCTGAAAGATATGAGGGTTTACATTATATCTGACGAAGACCTCGGAACCTAGAACGAGTTAGGGCTTAAATCGTACAGCAGAGTTATATGAATGCCTAAAGAAAAAGTGGAGGACTTATGTTGCGCTAGGCAGACAACCTCAAAATCTTATGGATTGTTGTTTAATTTCTAGGAAAATGGATGGTTTTGCTAGGGAAAACGTGTTATGCTGTTGAAGATGGCCGTGCTGCCCACCGTGCTAGCTCCAAATTCTTTGCCATGACGAGTTTAAGTTTTCTAGGGTGTCCAGTTATAGTGTTAAATTAAACGGCCCTATGATTGTAGTCCTCTAAACATCCTATGCAAAAAGGAAACATGTTTGAAGTTATAAAAAAGTAAAGTGTGCGATGTAGGAACAAATAATAGAATGCACGTGGAACAGTAGCAGACAAAAACAGGAGCAGTACAACATGTTATACATGAAGAATAGTAATAGAACAAGTGTAACATGCTTTACAGTACGGTAGCAGGTAGAAAACATGACAAGTGTAACATG
>NW_018165371.1:275196-292090 GCF_001263595.1 Phalaenopsis equestris
TTCCTTAAGTATAGCAAACCTAAATGCATCTCAAAAAACAAAGTCCGAAAGAAATGTCGTCCAGGAAACTCGAGGAAAAGCGGAGAAACTTGAGAAAAATCAATGAAAAAGACTCGACACGCAAAAGACTCAAGCAAAAGAAAATCCTCAAAACTCCTGGGGAAATCCCGAAAGAAAGAAAAAATAGCACGAAGTGCTCTGTCCCAAAGTTTCGATAAAACGAAGAAACAAAATTCGGATGGGGGGACCGCAAGCACTCGTATGGGGCTAGACTCAGCTATATTTATTCTCGAGGGTCCACGAAGGCTACTCGATCACCCAAACGTATTAGAGCCCTCCACTCGTCTAGAAGGGTGTCTTGAACCCCACTTAGGGGGGCTATTTCCCAGCCTAAACAAGTATTCGTCAGGTGGACAACCAATTTTAAAACATATTTTAAAATTTATGTTTTTGACATACACATAAATCTCGAAAAAGATTATCAAATTTTGTTTTACAAAAAAGAATGTATTTTATATTTTGAAGTAGATTTTAACAATTTTTTTTATTGTCTACAAGACGATTACACTGTCGGGCATAGGATCGCCGACCGTCTGAAGAGGTTCGAGCCAACTCCCGCTAGACTTATGTCGGTGAAGGATACCATATCCTATTGTTCGTCAAATGTCTAGGTCTTAATATTATAGGATATGACATCTTTCTGCTCTATCTTCGGTGTGCCTTTATCATCACCACCGTACGCCCCAAAACGACTACTTGCGACCTTTCTTGATGGTTTCACGTATAGCAAAAGGCTATACGTGGACACTTATGCATCGGGCATAAGCATCGAAAACCGAACCAAGAAGTAAGGAAATAAAAGAACAAAAATGAGGAAGCAAGGAAAGAAAAGAACAAAAATGGGGTGAGAGAGAGGAGACACTGATCCATCTAAAACACCGAAAAGGAGATTGGATCAGTTCTCAAAAACTCGTATCGAAAAGACCTGAAAAAGTAGGGCCCGAGGTCTTTACTAACAATCATAAAATATCCCTTTGCGCTGATTCTCCAAACCCCAAGAACGCAGGATTAATCAAATCAACCAAATACTCTCCCAAATAAAGCTTGCAAATCCTCCCCAGATCCCAAAGTTGATATCAAAATCTTTCAACTGTCGAATTAATCCATAACCTCACAATATCAAACAAGCATAGAAATCTTCTAATAAAATCATATAAATGCTCACGATCGGGATCACTACAAAGAGCTGAACAGCAGGCAGGACTCACAGCCAAGGCAAACCCGAGGCACAGAAGGGGAGGAAACTCACGGCTGAGGCAAACCCAATGAACAACAAGTGAGGCTCACGGCGAGGAGTAACAGAGAGGAACAACCACCAACCCAATTTACCTCAAAGGGAAATCACAAGATGAGGCTCACGGCCAAGGCAACAAGAAGAAGACCACAAGGACAGCTCACATCTCAGACTCACGGGTAGGGATAGCAACCACAACGAGCCAAAATCAAGCTCCAAATCAATATCTCATACTATATGCATTTCCCGAAGGTAAGCCGCAGCGTGGAGTTAAACCAAGGCCTCAAAATAGGTCTTCAAAAGGTCCACAACATTAAATTTTCACATGGTACAGAGTTTGAGCCAAGAGAACAACCACAAGAAGCTAAAATTGATCCCAACATAGGGCCAAAACCGAGCTCACACACATTTAGCTTTCACAGGGGAGAAATAAACATGGCATTCCACATGCAGTTCGAGCGAGAGAGTAGCTAGAGATAAAAACGGGAGAATCTCTCTTTTACTTTCAACATATATGAGAATGAATCAACATAATGAAGGGGGAAAGTAACTTTTCAAATTTCTTTTATAAGCAAGGCAAGCCTTCTAAAATTTATAAAGTAAGCCATCACACGTGACACCCGAATATTCCATATTTTTTTTGCAAACATGCCACCAAAAATTTTTCATATTTCACAAATAGGGATCAAGCTATCATTCCTTCTCTATTCTCCCACCCAAAGTTTCAAAATTTCACAAATGAGCCACCCAAAGTTTTAGAGTTTCACAAATGAGCCAACCAAAAATTTTCATAATTTACAAAAAGAACACCCAAATATTTCAGATTTCACAAATAAACCACCCAAGAGTTTTCATATTTTGCAAAAAAACACCCAAATATTTCAGATTTCACAATAAATAAATAAATAAATACTGTAGTTATTCAAGTAAAACTGCTGCTCAAATAACCCAAATCAGTGAAGTGAGATAGCAGCAGAGTGTATATATACCACCAGAAGGTTATGATTTCACGTTTCTAAGACCCAAATATTTTATTTTCACATACATGTATTCAACAGTCAAATCTCGATTCACAAATCAAAGTGACCACTCCTCTTGCATAGATTTATTACCCTAAAAGCGTGATAAGTTTAAATACCAAATACCTGGGTGTTAAATATATAAATACATAGTAGTCATGTAGTATGCATGTGAATCTTCCAAGACTAGAAGAGTGGTATTACCATCCATAGTAGTTGAGAAAATAAAAATTATGCCAGCAAGAAATTTCACGTATATATACCACCCAATGTTACATATGCTCCGCATTTCATGCTTAAAAAATTAAACCTTCCAGCAATTCAACAAAGACATCAAGAAGTGGAGCAGGTATATCGAGCAGCCAAGCTAGAATATAGAGTAACCATGCGAGGGGATAACCATGCGGAGTAACCATGCGAGGGGATCAAAAGACTAGCAAGATCACGGAAGAAAGGTTACCTCTTGGTATAGAGCACACAAGAAAAGCAAGAATAGGTCTAGAAGCTATCTGGCAGCACCTCTCCTCTCCTCCAAAATTTCGGCCCTCCTCCTTCAAGCTTTACCCAAGAAAAGGCAAGACCTTGCCTTCACAATGCCTCAAATACGCACACACAGAATGAAGAAACAAGAAGCAAAATGGCAGCACCTCCCCCACTCAAAATAAAATTCGGCTAACCCTTAAACTCTTCTCCAAGTGAGTTTTTATAGCAAAAGGAGGAGAGGAACGAGTCACCTGCACTCACCTGGGCGGTGAGCCGAGTCGAGAGAAGCGACAAGAGTCGCGCGGCGACAAGAATCGCGGAGCAGGGAAGCACGGGAGCGCGCGGATGGGGGGACCTCGGCCGAAGCTTCGTGACGAAGAGGGAGGACCGCGAAGGATGAACCGCGAACGAGAGGAAGGGGGCGGACGGGGTGGACCGAGCGACCGAGAGGAAGAAATGCGAATCAGTGGGGGTCTTGCGTGCGTTCGATTTAGGGATTTAGGGATTTAGGGCCTTAGGAATGTAAAAGGAAGATTTAGTTTATATATATATATATATATATATATATATATTAAATCACATGCGATTTGTTCACGCGCGGTGTCGTAATTAAATGGGTGTCCTCCTTTGGCAAAATCGACATTCCGGACGCGCTGGTGCATTCCGTTTTGTCATCCGAGATCGCTCGGACGACGTCGTCGACAATCGGGCTAGAAACACGTCAAAATTTAAACTTCACAAAACTTATCACACAACACACCCCGCCGGGGGGGGGGCGATCGCCTCAACAAGTTTACTCGAGTCTTCGATAGGTAACGGTGCAAGCGATGTGAAATATGGCAATCGGACGTGTCGACTCTCCGAATTGCGAAGTTTATGCGTGCGGGAGTGCGACGGGAGTGCGAATTGTGCAAAAGGTCACCCTAAGGATTAAAGGTCCTATAGGGACTCCTTTTGGATTCCCTCATGTTGGTTTCATCATTCTAAATGCTAGAAGTCGATACCACACACGCGAAACCACAAAGGAGTACAGAAGCGGGTTGAATTTATAGAACGAGGCGGGTCCCATTTCTAAGGTTCTAAGATGATCCCTAAGGCTAGATCCTAAACCCTAAAAGGAAGACTAGACCTCGCTAAAAATGAGGTCAACACGCACACCCCTTGGAAAATCGGTATTTGGGGGACGACCACCCAAAATACAGGTTTCCATATATATATATATATATGTATATATATATGTACATATATATATATATATCTGTGTGTGCGCGTGTGCGTAACTTTATATGACATTATAGTTTGTACATAATGTGAGAATTCTCCTCCCAATTATATCTTTGCAACTAAAACTTTATATAACCATAAAAAATTAAGAATATATATATATATGTTTCTCTGTGTGTGTATGCGTGTGATTGATGATTTATAAGTTGTGATAAGATAAACGAATAGATAAAATCAAGTATTTAGATATTTTGACTTATTGAAATGAGGAAAAAGCCTTGAGAAGGATCAATGTGTAAGTCTAAAAAAAAATCATCAAAATTTGATAATTTATAGGTATGACGAAATGTCATTTTTATTTAGTTCATTATCATAAACTATGAAATTACATAATGAGGAGAAAAATTTTTCTATCATAAATAATAATCTAAAGTGAATATTTGAAATGAGATTCAAGATAAACATTCACTCAAAATTTAAATGCATAATTGGATTAAAATAATTTTGTGTTCTCACTTTCAACATCTTTAGAAGATTCATCCTTTAATTCAGTTGTGGGCTCTGAAAATTTTGACGAGTCGGACTCCCACTTTTGTTGTGTTGAGAGAGCCTTAAGGGTCAAATTTTCAAAATGGGGATTGGATTGTAGATAGAAAACTACCGAGAGATTACGCCATCCTTTTGTGAGAACTTTATTATCTGGGCTTTGAGGTTTCCCTTTGGCACAATCACCTATGATTAATTACCCCTTTTGACAACAGAAGAGCACTTTTGATTAAAGTTAGTCATTAAACACTAAGTATTTAATATAGTAGCATCAAACATATGATTTAAGTTGTAAAATTTACCACCTTGAGTTTAAAGCGAATGGTGGGGGAAATCATAACAAACTCGATCAAGATCCCATGGTTTCGTTGTTCTGGATCGTCATGGTTCATAGTCTATATAGTAAGAGGAGGCATTCAACTCAAATTGACTGAAGAATCTTTGGTGGCAATTCTAATTTGTGTTGTCCAAGAGACTCTTATTGACCAGGGGTGAAAGTTGTCCAAGGAGATAAATTTAAATCGACCTTAGCCGATAGAGGACTTTGTGTTAATGAAATATGTTATTATGGTTCACAACTCAAAAAATAAAAGGTCATTATGGGACATAAGAGTTGTGATCGTGATCATAATATAAGTATCGTTTTGTGGCAATTATCTGGTCAGAGGGTTATGACTGTAACTGCTACTTTATGGAGCTTTGGGCCAAATCACGAGGATTGAAGACTTGGGCCACATTTTTAGTTGCGTGAAATTACTTTGATTGTGAATATAATGATACACTCGATATAACATTCATTCTTTGCGAGTTGATGTCATTTAAAAATTTGTCACCCCCGATAAATTATTGTGGAAGGCAGTTGGAGTTTGCTTTAAATTTAAAGTGATTTAATTTTGACTTAATGTTTTAGTTTATTGTTTTGAAAATCTAATTTGAAAATATTAATTTATCAACGCAATCATTTTCAGGGATTTAGATGTTTTAAATACTTATGTTTAAAGCTCCGTTTGAAGGTGCTTCGCTGCTCAGCAAAGCTTGTTTGAAAGGCACGTTGGTGGAACGTAGGTGGCCCTATGTGATCTAAAATTGCGAAAAATTGTCGTTCTTGTGAAATAACTGTGGGAGACATTTAGGTGACGTTGCTTCACCAGACAAAAACTTTTGCGAGCATTGGCGTTCATTGCAACACAATGGAACTTCATCGTCTTTTCAAACGAAGCCAAACTACATCCTTCATGGTAGAGCTTAAAAATTGTATGTTATTCACATTTTGCCCTTCATGGTAGAGCTTATTCACATAGGTGGCCCTATGTGATCTGAAATTGCGAAAAATTGTCGTTCTTGTGAAATAACTCTGGGAGACATTTAGGAGACGTTGCTTCACCAAAGAAAAAACTTTTGCGAGCATTGGTGTTCATTGCAACACAATGGAACTTCATCGTCTTTTCAAACGAAGCCAAACTACATCCTTCATGGTAGAGCTTAAAAATTGTATGTTATTCACATTTTGCCCTTCATGGTAGAGCTTATTCACATAGGTGGCCCTATGTGATCTGAAATTGCGAAAAATTGTCGTTCTTGTGAAATAACTCTGGGAGACATTTAGGAGACGTTGCTTCACCAAAGAAAAAACTTTTGCGAGCATTGGTGTTCATTGCAACACAATGGAACTTCATCGTCTTTTCAAACGAAGCCAAACTACATCCTTCATGGTAGAGCTTAAAAATTGTATGTTATTCACATTATGCCCTTCAATGATAATACCATTGCATTCATACATCCATGACTTGCAAAAATTTTTAAAAGATCTAATGGCTTGTAGCTCACTTGGGTGCTCTCCCAATGATGAGAGTGATGCTCAATAGCCAAGCTACCCAATCTCTGTTCATTCTGCAAGATGTATCTAGTTCCGACAACCACAAACGGAAGGAGAGCACCATCAACTTTCACTTTGGGCCAACCAAGATGGGCAGAATGCTGGGAAGAAGTAAAAGGGATCGGCCTAAAGGATCGTCTAGCATCTCATTGCTTTCAAAAAGGAAAAAAGGAAAAAAAGTGGCGTCTTCATGAATGCTTCCAAAATAGTTGTCACGATAAAGTACTTCGCATCTTCGTATATTGTATCTTCATGCACTCATTTGTAGTAGAGGAAACAATCCCGTATTCACGAATTCATGGTTGGTTAAGGAGAGCTTTAAATGATGTATCTGCATCAATTATATGGAACGTAGCCTCCATATATAATTTCCTAAAATTAAATGGCAAAACTAAAGCTCTCAAAGTCTTCAGTCATTTTTCATTGAAACCATGAATCATAGTTTTTCATACCCCCAAATGGTTGATGTCAAAGTACTGTTACCTTAGTAATTTCAAACTCATTAAATTTACTGCAGAATCTGGATCAATTAGGATTCTATCTATCCTCACATCATCTCAATTTGCTGTAACGTAGATGATTGTGTTCTAATGTCCAAAACGGGAGATCTTAATCAGAGAATGTAATTATCAGAATGTTCTAGGCTTGTAAGAAATTTGTTAGATATATTTTAGCAAAATATGATTCATATTTTCCCGGATCTTTGTGAGCTTGAATTATTAACATTAAAGAGCCTCGTACACACTAAGTTGTGTAGAGATTTACAAAATGTTATAGTCGATAGGTCTACTAGAAGTTGATTTCTTCTATATGCATTTAAAATGAACATTTTTGTTAGCAACGATATCTTTTTTGTACCTTTTTTTGATAGGCCCTTCCTTAGTGGTGAAGCTAATGCTCTGTTATTTATCAATTGCACTTCAACCATTTTATCATATTCAAAACTTTTTGATAATGTGCTTTCTATAAAATTTCTTGTTATTCCTCTCTTAGTCTATTATAAGTGCTCACTTTTTTCGAAAAAAGTATAAAATTTTTGAACTATCATCTGATTGTAAGACCATCAGACATGACTCATACACCAGTGAGGTTTGAGATAAAGTTCCGGAAATGTCCTTCCACAGATATTGACTCATAAGTTTTGATGGGGAGCATTTCTTTCTCATCTTCTTCCTTTAATCCAATGATCTGGAGTTCCTGCTTGAACTCTGACAGATTTTCTAGCAGGTTGATGATATTCCTCAAAATTATTAATACTCTTGGATAACTTGAGCTCTAATTCTAAAAGAAATTTTCACTTAACACTAGAGACACCATTTAACTGTTCAACATCTTTATTATTTTTTTTTTGAGACTGCAATCTCCCTTTTTTCACTTTCATTTAACTTCTCTTTTACATTTTTCCTCAGTTGATGACACGAAAGAGAATGTAACCATCTTTGTTGACTCTATTTTTTGGGCGAATTAGAACATTGTATGAATTCCCTAGTTCTTTATTTCTTTTTAACCCAATCTTTAAAGACAACAACTTTCAATAGGGTGGTTGAATAATCGGGTAATTTGGATTGCTGGTTTGATATGATTTTTTAGATCTTTTGCATTTTGCTCACTCAAGACCTGCTTTAAGAGCTTGATGAATTAGTTTTACTACACTATCTCTTTTAAAAGAAGATTCTTAATTCATATTGTCTTTAAGAGACAGATATACTCGCTCTTCAACACCTAGCCTTTAATTTGGACGTTTTTCTTCATCAGATGTCTTAGGCTTATCATTCTCTCCCAACACTAATTTTGGTTGAGGATTGGCTTTGTTCGCCTGCTTTCTTCTTCCACACTCATAAATGAGTTTTTTTTCTTTATCCACTTTAAAGTTACCTGCTTTTCTATATCAAATTTAAAAGAAGCAATATGGGTTTCACTTTTAATTTACAACTCTATTCCTTTTGGCTTTGTCGAAATGACTTTTAGACGATATAAAGTTCAACTTCTCAAATTTGACAACTCTGTCCAATCGCTCTTGGAATGTGGTGATAGAAGTCATGCATAAATAGAGTGTCATCTTATCATCGATATTGCCAATTAGTAATTGGTTTGCATGCTTCTCTTCAGACTGTTGTTTGCATTTCATGTTAAGGGTACACCGAGTGATATACGTTGTCACCAACTCACTTTTCTTTCTTTTCTTAAGAGCGAGATCAACAATAAATTTTTTCTGCACAGTACTAGCAAATCTCTTAACAAACATTGTTTTGAGCTCTTTGAATGTTTTAACAGAATCTTTGGGCAACTCTGCATACCATTCAAAAATAGTTCTTGTTAAATTATTGATAAACTGGCGGAATAGCAATACATCTGTTCCTTTTGTGTCGCCGCGGGATACTTTGAATTGGGCCAAATATTGCTTGGGATTACCATTACTGTTGAAGGTATTAAACTTTGATATTGAATAACCCTTTGGATAGGATATTTGATCATATTCAGCTTGATAAGGGTGGCCTTTACTTACTAGTTTCTCAGCCTGCTCTGTGACTATAATAGGCTTGATCTTTTTATTAAAAATGCTTTTGAATTGAGCAGTTTTTCATGTTCATCATTATTTGGAGCATGTCAAGAAGTTCACTGTGTTATTATAGAGATTAATTCAATTCGTCCTTTAGAGACACCCTGTAATTCAAACCCATGGGGTATCAGGTTTATAATTGTATTACTAGGAGCACTATTGGATGTTTGATTATTGACAAGCAACATAGAAATCGGTTCTACTGCAATATTCTTTTGTAATATTTGCATCATAGCCTTCATTTGCATCATCATCTCATTCATCTTGTCTTTAGCCCTCATCAAACACTGCATTTTGTTTTGTTCTCTAGCTAAAGCAACAGTATCACTAAGAAAAGGCTCTTCTTCATTCTCTGGTTCTTTTATTGGCTCATTTTCTAATGAAGAACTAACTTGTTCTTCGTGTCTTTTTAACTGCATGGTGGATTGAATTGTTCGTCTCTTGAACTGATAGAAGTGATTACTTGGTTGGTCATTGGCATGATCAAGCATGTAAATCACCTCTACTTCCATAGTGTCTTCATCATTGATGTCTTCTTCGTGCATTCAAATTTTTTAGCGATGTTTCTAATAGATCTCATGTTCAGAGTGTGAGGCAAATTGTTCTTCGATTAGATGACTTCGATTGAGATTGGTTTCTTTCTCATGAGGAGCTAATTGATGAGGGGATCCCTTCGAGGACTCTTCCAGGTGCCGACCATCGCGACGTTCATAAACCTAAAGTTTCTTCAAAATCCATCAGGAAGTGCACACTAGATGTCAATTTTTTTCTTTTCTCGACGACGAAGGACTTTGCGCTTGTCAATCTCCTCTGCGATCGTCGTCTCATCCTTCGCGCCCAACGACACAGTGCTTTGGTTTCATTGTCGTCTCCTCCTTCGCGTCTAGTGACGAAACCGCGACGTCTTTCAACTTCTGCGGTTTTGTCGTCTCCTCCGCGCCATTTCTGTGGTTCGTGTCTTCTGCCTTGTTTGTTGAGCTGCGGTTTGCTGAGACTGCCGCGGCGGTTTTGACATCTGGTTCGTGTCTTACGTGCAGCTTTGCCCCGACCTCTTTTGTTTGTCGTTTTTTCCCTCACCCTGACTTGGCGGGGCCTCACCTTGCTGTTGTGATGTAGCTTCTTTCTTCTTTGATGGAACTTGGCAAATCCTCTTTTGCCCACGTGATGGGTAATCCTCAGGGGAACTTAAGTTATAAGGAGTGTCGTGATGGTACAGGTGACCGCCCCTTTATTAAGAATGTAAACAGGAAAAGTGAGAAGACAACACTTTTTTATTCTGAGTTAAAAATTTCAACCATAACTGACAAATTCAAGTTTGCTCTTATTGTAAAATTTCAGTGAGGACACTCTCATATAGAAGTTATCAGAAAAAATTTTGATGACCTCAAATTAGTAGGAAAATGGAAGGTGGGGCTTATGGGTGAGAGATATATATTGATTCAGTTAGCTGTGTCTAAAAACTACACTCGAATTTTCTCCAAAAAAAAATATCTTAACATTGCTGGTAAACCAATGAAACTACTCAAGTGGTCTCCGAATTTTGTTTTGTTCTCTAGCTAAAGCAGCAGTATCACTAAGAACAGGCTCTTCTTCATTCTCTGGTTCTTTTATTGGCTCATTTTCTAATGAAGAACTAACTTGTTCTTCGTGTCTTTTTAACTGCATGGTGGATTGAATTGTTCGTCTCCTGAATTGATAGAAGTGATTACTTGGTTGGTCATTGGCATGATCAAGCATGTAAATCACCTCTACTTCCATATTGTCTTTATCATTGATGTCTTCTTCGTGCATTCAATTTTTTTAGCGATGTTTTCTAATAGATCTCATGTTCAGAGTGTGAGGCAAATTGTTCTTCGATTAGAAGACTTTGATTGAGATTAGTTTCTTTCTCACGAGGAGCTAATTGATGAGGGGATCCCTTCGAGGACTTTTCCAGGTGTCGACCATCGCGACGTTCATAAACCTAAGGTTTCTTCAAAATCCAATCCTGATGGATTTTGTTAGCGAAGCATCTCTGGAAGTGCACACTAGATGCCAATTTTTTTCTTTTCTCAAAAAATTCTTCTTTCTCATGGGACGTCTGCCTCTACATCTACTTGCCCCTCCATTGGGACCTTTTGATGGCAAATTCATGACACTGTTTGGGTATCACACCCCGATGCTCACCAAGAAAGACATGCCTTGGTTGATGCGCAATTATAATGGATTGAGAACCTTTAATACCAATGGTTTAAGTTTAGGTATGTCAACTTCAGATTGTGCCCATCAGTATTCTAGAATATAATGAAACAAAATTGGTTAATAATACGAGTTTAAGCTTAAATGCAAATTATTTTATTTAAAATTATAAGTGAAAGCAAAATGCAAATTTTTTTATCCATGAATTTATTCATCAAGCTCAATACCCAAGAATAGTTATAAATAAACTTGCTCTCCATTTTTGCTTTATGTAAAACATATTTATGTTGTGACAACTATTGTCATTTCTCATGCATCAGGTTATTATAATGAGTAGCCTATGAAGTTGAGTAAAGATCTTTCTTTTTCTCCTTTAATATCCTCGTTGTAGTGCACTTGTACTATCCGTAATCATCTAAATAACTATGATTTCTCTTATTTCCTCAGTTCCATCTCAAGCATTTTATGCATCTTTAATTGCAACAGATTGATCTATAATTTCAAAAAACAATTACATATTGGTTGTTAACTGACACGGGGCTTAGGGTTGGACCAATCAGTCCAACAAAGAGGCTAGACTAGCCAACCTTCTAATGGGGCAGGAGTTACCGCCCCTTCCCCCTATTCACTTAGTCTATTCCCTTTCATAGAGGGAATTCCCTTCCTATTCTATTCCCTGCCTTTTTCCATCCCCTTTCTGTTCTATTTTCATTTATATTATATTTCCTTCATATTCTAATTACTATTATCTATTATCTACGTATAAAAAATATCGGTGGCGAACTGCTCTGCTAGGGTTTCACCCGAAGGCGAAACCCTGGTTTGAATCTTTCGCTTTCAATCTGTGCTCAACAAGACGAAGTTCTCGTACTCGATGACGAAGGATTTTGCGCTTATCAATCTCCTCTGCGATCGTCGTCTCATCCTTTGCGCCCAGCGACGCAGGGCTTCGGTTTCATTGTCGTCTCCTCCTTCGCGTCTAGCGACGAAACCGTGGCGTCTTCCAACTTCTGCGGTTTTGTCTTCTCCTCCGCGCCATTTCTGTGGTTCGTGTCTTCCGCTTTGTTTGTTGAGCTGCGGTTTGTTGAGATTGCCGTGGCGGTTTTGACATCTGGTTTGTGTCTTATGTGCAGCTTCGCCTCGACCTCTTTTGTTTGTTGTTTTTGCCCTCAGCCTGACTTGACAGGGCCTCATCTTGCTATTGTGATGAAGTTTTCTTCTTCTTTGATGGAACTTGACAAAACCTCCTTTGCCCACGTGGTGGGTAATCCTCAGGGGGGACGACGATTGTCTTCCCTTCAAGTTATAAGGAGTATCGTGATGGTACATGTGACTGCCCCTTTATTAAGAATGCTAGCAGGAAAAGTGAGAAGACAACACTTTTTTAATCTGAGTTAAAAATTTCAACCATAACTGACAAATTCAAGTTTGCTTTTATTCTAAAATTTCAGTGAGGACACTCACATATGGAAGTTATCAGGAAAAATTTGATGACCTCAAATTAGTAGAAAAGTGGAAGGTGGGGCTTATGGATGAGAGATATGTATTGATTCAGTTAGCTGTGTCTAAAAACTACACTCGAATTTTCTCCAAAAAAAAATATCTTAACATTGCTGGTAAACCAATGAAACTACTCAAGTGGTCTCCGAATTTTGACCCCAATCATGAACCTCTTACTGTACCGGTATGGTTTAGTCTACCTGGTCTCAAGCTTCACTTTTTTCATCATCAGGTTCTTTACTCTATTGGTGTCATACTTGGGGACCCTATGAAGCTAGATCTATTCACTTTCAATCTTACCAGACCTTCTGTGGCAAAGACCTTCTGTGGCAACCAGACCTTCTGTGGCAAGAATACTTGTGGAAAGAGAGATTACTTTGCCTGATGTTACTGAAGTCTGGTTGGACACAACTGATAATGGATATTGACAATAAATCGTCATGGAGCATAGATCTCCTTATTGTTCTCATTGTAAGATGTTTGGCCATACCCTTGATAAATGCCATAAACTTCATCCTAATTTGAAATCTAAAGATCAAGTGAATAAGGATGTATCTAAGGATATATCTGTTTTACCTGGAGAGAAAATTTCCACAGGACAAGATTTGATATCTGATTCTATTGCCCCTATGGGCCCTTCACTTAAAAATATTGTTTCTGCGATCGATGATAAGCTGGATGGCTCTACTGGGCAACATACACTTTCAAACCCTATTGAAAACAATACTGAAGGACCCCTACCTACACAGACTGATAATCAGGAGATGATAATACACAGACTGATAATCAGGAGAACCTTGCAGCTCCTCATCTTCAGGAAGTATCAGTGGTAGAGGCGACAACTCTTACCTCACATACATTTGAACCACTTGTGAGCACAACTATTGGTAATCTTTTTACTGCAGCACCACCATCTCATTCGAATGAGCAACAATCTTCGGATGAGGAATGACAGGTCTACACTTTCACGAGAAAGAAGAAGAATGGAAATCTACTTGAGCTAAGGAATCTAATAGATGATACTTTGGTTACTTCGTGCAATGGTACGCATCTCACAAATTTGTTAGCTGGTTCCCTTTTGAGAACTAGAGGCAGAGACAAAACTAAATTGGGTCGACCCGATTGATCTTATATGTACCATCTTTTTCTGGGTTTTTAATTTTTCTTTTTTCTTTTTGTGTGTTGGTACCGTGTGGGTTGGGTGTCTATTTGTGTCTATAAAGTGTGCTCCAGACATGTGTCCTATAAGATATATATATATATATATATATTCACACACACACACACATACATATAGATGTTTTCTTGCTTTGGGTTCTTTTATTGATTTGTCTCTGATTTTAAATTTTTGCCTCTTGCGTTTCTGACTTTTGAGGGTTGTATCCGACGACGAGATGGTGTTATGACTATAACTTGTCTTAGGTGGAGATTATCTTTGCTTGTTCTTTCCCTTGTAGACCTGCTGTGACTCATCTGCTGTCCTTCCAACTACTACAATGCCTCTCACCCAGGCTGCTATCCGCTATCGCATTCTCCCAAACATCCTCATGTCTATAGACTAGTCAGTGTGCACTCTGCTGCTCTCTTTATAGAGGGTTGTATTGTGTTTGTGTTATTTTATATTGAATATTCGTCATTGTAACCTTTGAATTACAACGATAAATATTTCCTGTCCATCGTGATTTTGGTTAACTCCGGTATCAATTGGTATCATAGCTAGTCTCTTAGGGTTTCCTAGCATACATCTTACCTTCGAAAATTTTTCCTTCGTACTTTCAACCATCACTTCCAGACCCAAACCCAAACCCTAAACATGCCACCATAGAGATATATGTCAGATCCAACTCGAGGTGAGATACGACGCGTGAACAGTCGTGTTCAACAAACACTAACAGAGATGAATGATGGGACCCAACCTCGATTGCGATCTAGAGAGTCAAAGGGGAGATTCAAAGGAAGATCTGAATTGGTTCCGCAAAGAAGACATCAGAGACGAGGAATTTCGATCACTCCACTTTGGAATGTAATATCAAAGGAGGCCGAGAGAGGAGCCCACGTATAGGGGGCACAGTGACTTCAACATCAAGAGGGAACTACTAAAATTTGACGGATGCATGGATCCAGATGATTTTATTAATTGACTGCAATCGTTAGAACAAATTTTTAAATATAAGAAGGTGCCAGAGGATAGTCGGGTGAAATTAATTGCTATCAAGTTGAAAAGAAGTGCCTCTTTATAGTGGGCAAATCTATAAAGATAGAGGAAAAGAGACGGTTGTGATAAGATCAAGAGCTTCAACAATATCACCACCCCCTGGCGGAGCTTTTGAAAGAGGAGTTCACTTGGACGGTTGTGGCTTAAACCATCTTTGACACCTTGAAGGAGAAGGTGACTCCGGCACCCATTCTAACATTACCTGATTTCAACCAACTGGTCGAGGTTGATTGTGATTCATCTAGGGTGGGGATAGGGCAGTGCTAAGCCAGGGAGGCCACCCCATCACCTTTTTCAACAAAAGGCTGAATGATAACCGAAGGAAGTGCTCGTCCTATGACAACGAGTTTCATAATATTTTTGGAGCTTTTGATTACTGAAGTCATTGTCTGTTGACAAGCGAGTTCATGTTGTTAACGAATCAGAAGACCTTGAAATTATTAAACAGTTAGAGCAAACTGAATAGCTGACACACCGCTTGGGTGGAGTTCTTAATATCTTTTTAATTTGGGCTTAAGCACTAGGCCGTGAGCCAAAACCGAGTAGCATATGCACTAAGTCGTCGTCACATGTTGATCACGTCGATGCAGACTAAAATTGTGCGTTTTGAGATGGTAAAAGACTTGTATGAGGCAGACAATGACTTCAAGTAGATCTGAGAGCAATGTCAGGAGAAGCCTATCGAGCAGTACTATTGAGTTGTTAGCTACTTGTTTTACTAGAGCAAGTTGTGCATTCCCAGATGCTCGCTGAGAGAGGTCATTGTTTAGGAGAGTTACAATGGAGGACTAACAGGGACAAAACTCTTGTACTTGTGAGAGCATTTCTTTTGGCCCCGACTGACCAGAGATGTAGAGCGATACGTTTGATAGTGTAGGATTTGTCATATGGCAAAGACCGGAGGGCAGACTGTCGGGGTATACACACCTTACTAGTATCAGAGGCGTCGTGGATGGACGTTAACATGGACTTCGTCGGTGGGATTTCTGAGGACACAGCGAAATAAGGATTCAGCGTGATTGTCGTGGATCGATTCTTGAAGATGGTAGATTTCGTACAATGCTACCGTACAGTGGATGTCTCGCATATCACCAACTTGTATTTCAGAGAAATTGTGAGATTGCACGAGATATCCAGAACCATCACGTCACACAGAGATGTTAAGTTTCTGAGCCACTTATGGAGGACTCTGTGGGAAAAATTAGGCACTAAAATTCAATTCAGTTCCGCAGTGCATCCTCAAACAGACGGCTAGATGAGGTAGTAAACAAGAGCCTTGAGAATTTTTTGAGATGCTTTGTGGGAAAGTATAAAGTAGTAGGACTTGATTATAGCTCAACATGAGTTTACGCACAACAGATCCGTCAACCAAACTACAGGACAATCCGTTCAAGATTGTGTATGGGCGCAACTCGCTCACTCTACTTGAGTTAAGTACCAATCCTACTAACATCAAAGATCAGTGAGGATGTTGAAGAATGGGTTCACTATAATCAGAAGCTCCACGAGGAGGTTGGGAAGGAGATCACTAAGAAAAATCGCAAATATCAGACTTAGACAAATAAGATCACGAAGAAGGAGACATTTCAAGATGGAGACCTCATGTGAATTCAAATGAAGGATAGATTTCTAGTGGGAGCATTCGAGAAACTCAAACCCAGAGCAAATGGATCTTTCAGGATACTTCGAAAATTGAATGACAACACCTATAAGATCGATCTACCTGGGGATTATAATGACTTTGATACGTTCAATGTCGCGTACCTAACACTGTGCTATGAGGACCCAAAAGCTTCGACTAATGAAGTCAAAGCTCCCCTAACCCCGAGAGATTGACGCGGGGCTGAGAGCTGGATGGTTCAACATGAGTGTTACCACCCCTTCCCCCTCTTTTGGTTTACTTTTCTATTATGTCTTTTTTATCCCCTTTCTATTCTATTTTCTTCATATTCTAATTACTAATATATATATATATATATATATATATATATATATATAT
>NW_018165371.1:292255-294897 GCF_001263595.1 Phalaenopsis equestris
TATATATATATATGTTGTTTGCTTGTTTAGGGTGCAGTTCTTGATTTGAGTTTGATTTTAGATTTCTACCTCCAGCGTTTCTCCCTTCTTAGAGCTGAGTCCGACGGCGAAAAGATGCTTCGGTTGTGACTCTTCTGAGGTGGTTATTATCCCCGCTTGTTCCTTCCTCTTCCTGTTGCCACTTGCCATTCAGCCTCTGTCCAGCTGTCGTCGGCCACCTCTGCACCTTCTCTTGTGCCATTAGCCTCCACCCACATCTTCCGGCCAGACCCTCGCTCTCTCAGCACACCCCAACCAAGCCACAACCCCTTCAACAACCTCCTGCCAGGCCACAATTTCCTCCATCCCTACCAAGCCTGCTGAGCTTCTCTCCAGGCCATCACCATCCAAACCTGCCGCAACTCAACTTCCGTCCTTCGAACTACTGCAGCACCTCTCACCCAACCGCTGTCACATCCTCCCAACTGTCCCTTGCTTGCGAACCCGCCGGTGTGGACTCCACTCTCTTCCTAAAGGATCATTTTGTGTTTGTGTTGTTTTATGTTGAGAGTTGTCATTGTAACCTTGAATCATAACAATAAATATTTTCTTTCCGTCGTGATTTGGGTTAACTCTAGTATCATTAGAAAGGAAGTTTATGATGCTTTTTTGTCCAATACATGGTCAACTATCTCATATTGTTGTAATACCTTTTTTAGCCAAAATTTTTTTCACTTCATTAATCATTTTTTTCGTTATTCTTACCTCCGCTTCTAACATTCATGCTCAAAGCACATGCATGTTAGAAGGATCCGGTACTTGACCAAAATTTTCAATAGAGCGAAGCATGTCAATCCATGAAAGGTTCCTGGCCACATTAAATGAAATTCTATTCTTATAAAAGCATCTTGCAGTATCTAAAAATATAATATTCATGTATTCTTTTGTAGAAGTTGAATGAGGATATACTTGAGAGTTATTATTTTCATTTTCATCCAAGTTTATGTTAGATCTTTCTATTACTCCCCAAGCTTCTCTGTCAAAATTAAAAAAATAAAGTAACTTCCACCAATAAAATTATCTTGTTGGGAACCATGGTAGGTTATATTCTTATTCATTTATTTCATATTTCTTTCAGTTATTTCTTTTAAGGGAATATAATTTTGTAAGTAACTTGTACGTTTTTTCTACTTCATTTTACACTTTTCAGATTTTTATATATTTAGATGTGTGCAAATTTGGTGATCTTTTAGCCTCTTAACACCTGTAACTCAATTATCACTAAGTTTATATTTCAAATAAACATAAATTCACCTTCTCCTAATCTTACAACTTGAGTGCCCATTTCTAAGCTACATATTCTCATCTAGTGCCACCACCCATTTTAATAAACAATTGAATAGTATTTACAAAATAATTAAAAACAAGAAACACTTAAAAGAGAAATTCAACAAAATTTAAGGTAATCAAATGAAAGTATAATCTAAAATAAAAGGAACTTATAAAGAGCTATATGACTACTATAATGTGTCATGTTACAAACCTCCTTGATGCCATGTCCTCAAGAAAAGGCTTTAGACATTGCCAAGAGTGTACATTAAATTTGTTAAATTGCGTAAGAAACCAAACATGACCAATGTTTAGAAGAAAGATTTCAGTGTCCATTATTGACTGAACATAATTACCTATATATTTTTTGAAATTGCACTTGCTTCCAATTTCTAAGCTCTCAATTATTGGATTAGTTTATTTTGTAATTTAACATCTAACAACATGGGTGACAAGTGTAATATGTCAAAATAGATTGGGTTTACCATGCAGTGGGCTTTTTATTTATTTTTTGCGTCTAGTACACCATCTAATGACAAGGAACTGTTGACCTAGTGAGGTTTTAGTCTTCTACTCTTAGAACCTAAGATCTAGCTTTAGGAGTTCTTATTGACCATCCTAGCGGACTAGCAATGGAGCCCACCTTCCGTAGAACTTGAAGCCACTTCTTGACTCATTTTTGTGAAGAACTCGAATGAGTGGTTCAAAGCACTCAACTTCTAGTTGCAAGGGCGAAGGACCAACATGTAAAGAGTCCTAAAATGAGTTTCTATACGAGTTCCTATAGGATCAAACAACATTAGGTGAACCATTTGTGACTCGATTACTCGCGAACGCCGCAATTCACACACTCACTGCACCACACACGACTTTGACTTGAATCGATTCGCCTGTCGGCGAACTCTTCCAGGCGACCCCAGATGACGAAACGGACCGCGCCGATGCGTCCGGGACATCGACTTTAGCTAGAAAGAACAGCTGTATTGCTAGGGTTACGCGCGCAAACAAATGACACGTAAATCAATGCATTTTTTAGCGGGCCCGGGCTCAACCCAGGTTCAACTCGGGTTCGATTCGGGCTTGACTCGGGCTGAACAAGGGTTAAACGATTTTGAATTTTAAATTTTTGAATTTCAAATTGTTCATTTAATTTTATCTTAATTGAGAGTTAAAACTTTTCATTTGGACCCAGCTACCTGAATGGAGCTTTTAATTCCCCGCCAAGGAAACGGCACCTTTGATTAATTTGGCCCGCTCCTATAGGAACGTCGGCTTCTTCCTCCGGGGAGACACGATTGGACATCCTCTTCCTCCTCACGCTCCATCTCGACTCC
>NW_018165371.1:295038-332203 GCF_001263595.1 Phalaenopsis equestris
TCGAACTCCTGCTCGGCCCGCATTCGGCCTCACCTTTCCTCTCGATTCCCAGCCGCTCGGCTCATCTACACTTTCGCGACCGAGACTCGCTCGCCTCCCTCTACCACGTTCGATCCCGCCTCCAGATTTCCTGCTCGCGTGCGGTCGACCCCCTCTTCCCCTGCACTGAAAATCTCGCTTCCCCTCTTCCTCACTCTCGATCTCGCACGCCCCTTTCTCTACGCGACCAAACCGCTCCACACTTCCTGTCGCTCGACTCCTCTACTCGGCACCGAAATAATCGCTTGCTTCAACTCTCCCGCTCGACGCCATCTCCCTCGCCTCCTCTCTTCCTCTCGACAGACCCCCACGTCTACCTTCCAGTCTTGCCTCTCCTCTCTGCGTCTAGACCGCTTGAGCCCGCTCACCTGCTTCGATCTTCTCGGCTTTCGACTCCTTTCTCTGTCGCCTGCTTCGACTCCCTCCTTTCACGCCTGCTTCGCCTCCTCACTTGCCTCCCCTCTGCACTGAAGCCTTTCTCTCACTCGGTTTCACTTTTCCTGCTCGGCTTTGCTTTTCTCGCTGGCTCTCCTACCCGCGCCCGAAATTCTCGTCGCCTTTCCTGTTTGACTTCACCTCTCGATGGAAACCCAGCGGCACACTTGCTATTAGAATTAGCTGGCCACGGGATCACCGCGTGCAAGACCTTCGAAAGTCCCATATTTCACCTGTTTAGTGCTTGCTGACTCTACAACGCTCGGTTGTCCCTCTTCGCCACATGAGATTGGTATCTCTTCTAATTCTTCTCAGTTGCAGGTATATTCTTCCAGCTATTACATTTTATGACTATCAAATTATTTACATAAATTTGAAATGGAATCCTTTCCACATGAATACATCCTTACTGATTTTGGAGAAATATAAACAATATTTCGATTATATGTTATTGCTGATTTTAAACGCTCATTTGCTGGTATTATGTTTCAAGCACTTGAATGCAAATATTGTGAGGTTCCAATGACCATTTACTTGTTGATCTTAAATACTCATTTTCTGATTTCGTACTTCGAGCACTCGAATGGGAATACTACAAGGCTCAAGATGACCGTAATTCTAGGGCTTGAATGCTTCTTTGCAGGTCTATGTTCTTTTATTTCCAAATGCCTCCCTTGGGGGTTGTTTTACCTGTTGTTTGGAGGGTTTAAACATTGCGATTTTTAGGGCTTTGTTTGCTGATTCACGTACTATTTTAGAGCCAATCTGTTACCTGATTTAGGAGAGTTTACACACTATCTTGGACTGGATTTCCTAGCTGATTTTGGGACATTTGAAATTGATGCTTTGAGCTTACATGAGAGCTGTTTCGGAATTTCAAAATTACTGTTTTAGGGCTGATTTTGAGAGCTTTGTCTACTGTTTTGGAGGCATTAAACCCAACATTTACGGGGTTGTTTTAATCAATGTTTTGAGGCATTTTGGTGGGCTAATTTGGAGGCAATCTATACACTATTTTGGCGAGATTTATGTAGCCTTTAAGTGTTGATTTACATGCGGTTTAGAATTGATTTTACGGACCCCTTTTTGCCCACTGTTTTGGGTTTCAATTGATTGTTATTTAAACGCTTTTAGGTTGATCTACTCGTTATTTTCCCCCTTGACTTTACTAGTTTTGGAAGTGGGACTTGTCTTATCCTTCTTTTTTTTTATTTGTTTTTAAATGGTCAAGTCAAAAAATGAGAATTTCTGATTTAATTACTTGGAAAACACTTAATTGGAGGTAGAACATTATTTTAGGCACAAGCTAAAGTATAGGGTTCCTAGAGTTTTAGGAGCACACCCTAGGTGAGAGTCCATTCACCTAGCCCTCAATGTAGGCTTCCTAGATTTTAGGAGCACACCCTAGGTGAGAGTCCATCCACCTAATCCTCAGCATAGTCTTCCTAGACTTTATAAGCACACCCTAGGTGAGAATCTATTCATCTAATTCTCAGCACAGACTTTCTAGATTTTAAGAGCACACCCTAGATTCCATCCACCTAGCCCTCAGCATAGACTTCCTAGTTTTTAGGAACACAACCTAGGTGAGAGTCCATCCACCTGATCCTCAGCATAGGCTTCCTAGATTTTAAGAGCACACCCTAGGTGAGAGTACATCCACCTAATTCTCAACATAGATTTTCTAGTCTTTAGGAGCATACCTTAGGCGAGAGCCCATCTACCTAATCTCTGCAGTGTAACCACCCAAAGTTTCATGAACATACCTTAGGTAAGAGTCTATTCACCTAATCCTCGAATGCACAATGAAACTTGACAGTTGACCCTGATTCACAAACTGATCAAGACACTAGACACCAAGATGCACCGAAATGTAGTTCATGCTTCCTTAATTAAATCAACAGTGAAATTCCCGCAATGACTTAACCAACAATGAAACCCAGTGCACCGGGATTTGAGCTTGAATATTACACTCAAATCCTCCTACAAGCAATCGGGGAAATTTCTTAACGCCGCATATGGAATATGGATCATCGGACTATTCGGACTATGATAAGTCTAGGGTCTGGGTGGCGAGGGCGATGACGACATTGCTTATGTGTGCTTAAACAAGTGATACGAAGTGGAATTATTAGAATATTATCTCCTACCTCAATGACCTTCTATAAGAGAGAGGAAAAGATCGATGATGTTATTCATCGACCCTTGGTGGGATTGTTGCCCCGATGCTCTTAGGTTGTCAGTAGTTCTAGCACGATTAGAGTGACTAACCTGTGGACTACACGACTTTACAAAAACTATTTACAAAAATAAAATAAAAATCCCTTTTGCATGTTAAAAAGAACTATGCATAAAAAAGACTTAAACAACAGCTTTTGCATGAAAATCAAATAATTTTTCTATAAAAATTTATAAAAGTCCATTGTTAGTCATTTGGATTGAAGTTAAGAACTACCTCCTGTAGATTGTCGAGTTGGCAACTCTTACTCAAGGTCGGGAAGTACACAGCCCAGCTCTGAGCCTCCACTTTTACCAATGTCTTATACTCAGTCCTGATCTTTCATATGTGGCTAAATGTTTCTTTTGCTTGTGATTTTTACAACTCATTTTTCTGACTTTCGCGTTGGGTTTTCTCGCATTGTTTAATTTTCTTGCAAGTTTATTTAAATCTGCTGCAAATCATATTATGCTCGCAACATTAATAACGCAACAGTAGCAGATGCCCAGGTACGCTTTTACAGTTTATCTACAGCATTTTACGTTACTGCATTTTACCTTTCAAGTACCTTTTATTTACCTGCAATTTAACTACTCTGCATGCAAAACCAAAATTGAAACAAAACGAAACCAAACATTGACACTAAAACTGTGAAACATAAACTACAATTTTCAAACACTTAAACCCTAGAGCCATTGCGACGACAAGTTCGAGATAGCTCGCCTAGCGCGACGTAAATCCTCACACTCTCTTTTTAGGCTCCTGTACAACCATGTTGTGCAGCGTAAGTCCTAACCCGCCTTAGGTTCCGAGGTTGTCGTGTGACACGACGTAAACCCTCTTATTTCTTCGGGCTATTTGCATAATCGAGTATTATGCATTCGTAAGTCCCAAATAATAAAATTGACAGGATTGAACATTCAAATAACATCTTCTCTAAAATGTAACCGTATAGTAGAATAATTTGGGAAGTCATTGAGGTTCCTCCTCAAGATCTGTGACATCCCCTACCTTTTACTTCCATTCTTTTCTTTGAACTCCTGAAAGAACAGTTCCTACTTGAGCCACTCCCACTTATTTTTTTCACGTCCTACCTTGAAAATCTGAACCTTGAATTCTTGAAGACGAACCATTGATCATTATCGAGAGTTTTCTCAAGTGACTCCCGTCATTTGAGATGTAATTAACTATAGGGACTTGCCTCTATAGGGAACTTGGAACCCAGGTAAAATAAACTCTATTTAATCTTTGTATTAAATAGGGGAACTTGTCGGTCATACATAAAAGGTTCGCAGACCAAACAGATGTCACAAATCTCTTAGTTTGCAAAATTGGGTCTATCGCTGAGGTCTACACTTATCTTTCGGTAGGATGTAGTATTCGCGGTATCAGACACGATATGCAAACTATTAGACAGATGAGATCCATTTGGTCTCATTTTTCAAAAATTAAAACATTGTCCTTTTAAAACTCAAACTATATATCTTTTATATTTAAATTAAATCTCAAAAATTATTTTCATATTCATATTTTCAAATCTATTTAACGAAAATTTGACCGACAGGAACATTAGAGTAATTAATTCTAAAAGGAAATGATTATAGCCTAAGTCTAGAACTTTGAAGTCTGCAGAGCTAGATTAAACAAATAATATAATGAGATGGATTTATCAAACAGTCAATTGAAAGGAAAATAAAAATTATCTAACAATGTTTAAATAAAAAGGTGAGTAATTAGGAGACATAGAATAGGCTCAAAATCTGTACTAACTGCAATTTTCTTTAGTTTCCTCTACCCACCCTTCATGAATTTATATAAATGCCTAAGAATTTCTATGTCATCATCATCATCATATTTTCATCCTTTTCTGTCTTGAATAGTAAGGCAACAATTCAATAAGTAAATTTTCACAACATTAAGCCATTAACACGTTCAGCGACATAGCGAGCACCATGCAGACAAACAAGAGCATCAGAAGCAAGCAATCAAAGTCAGTTGTGCAGTATGAGCTCGTGTATATCTGTAAAAAGCAATTTTTTTCTTAAAAATAATGTTAGACAATGATTCGGCATTTTATTTCAACTCATTTTTCATCTTAATAATAAGATCTTATTATCTTAAGCAGTTACTTGATTCTTTATTCCGGGCCCTGTTTGTTTTTGTTGAATAATATCGTCATCTTTTTTTCCTAAGCTGGCTTTACTTTCTTGAGGCTTTCAGAGACAACTGCTCCATTACCTTGGGCAGAAAGGATGATGATTGCATATGGCGCTGCGAAGGGCCTGGCTTTTCTTCACAATGCAGAAAAACCTGTTATTTACCGCGATTTTAAGACATCAAACATATTATTGGACTCAGTTAAGTTCACCCTAAGTTCACTCTATGACATACAAATGTGTGTGCTTGTGTGTGTGTGTGTATTTATAGTATAGTGTCAAATTAGTTGGACTAAAATAACCCCCTGTAAAGAGTCGGGAGATTATTTTGACACCTCTCTCTCTCTCTCTATATATATATATATATATATATATATATTATAATCTTCTTAACTCTTTTTTATTTTTCAGGATTATACAGCCAAGCTATGTGATTTTGGCCTTGCAAAAGCAGGACCTCAGGGTGATGAAACTCATGTCTCAACACGGGTTATGGGCACTTATGGATATGCTGCTCCAGAATATGTCATGACTGGTATGGCTTGTTCTTTATGGCATTAGTTTTTAGACCTTTCTCTGATAATATACTGAACTATTTTGTCTTAAATTTTAAGTCCCTTTTGTACATTAGAAATGATCAATATAATTTTCTAGTTATGAATGCTTATTTTTTTTTTAACTTAATGCCTTGTAAATCTACTGTCACCTAAGACTAGTAATACTTTATATAAATTTTTCCTTACCACCACCTAAAAGCCTAGTTTTTTTTTTTACTTTTATTTTTTAGGAGGATAGGAATCAGTTCTCTAATTTATCCCCCTCTTGATTTTTTGCTTCACTCCCAACACTAAACTCAATGCCTTTATACTCAGGTTGTGCTCTCTGTTGAGCCAAGCCATCGCCTTATATCTCCATGCCTTAGGAAATTTGAGATATTACACCCATGACTGTACTTGAGTTTTCATTGTTCATGGAACATGCATTGTTACTTGAGGAATGGCCGCTATATGGTGGCTCGCTGGGTGAAATGATGCTGCCATGTGGATTGGACAGTAATGATGCTGCCATGTGGAATTGGACAGTAATGATGCTGCCATGTGGATTATTAGATTAAGTTTTTCCATTTGGTTTTTAAATTTGAATCTTATTTTACATTTTTGAAGTTAGGTTTATTTTGAAAAAAATCATTAAAGATTGTAAGTTGTCCCAAAAATGCAATATATCCATTGGCACCGTTGAATAATTACAATCTATGCAATGGAATAGAAATTATTGTGATTTGGGCAAACATTATGTCAATTTCTTACACTCAATTTGAGGGCAGCTCATTGCATCATCGATGACCATCGGATCACATCGAATCTTTAGGATTAGTTTTTGTAACTCAAGGCAGCGTTGAGCCGCCAGCTCATGCATCGAAATATGTCTGTGCGTTCGATTGACCTTAATGCATGAAACTTTAAAAATTTTTTGAGGTGTTGTGATGTGCTCCAAGCATTATGAAACAGGAGTCCCTCATCACAGGTCGGCGAAGAGCTTTGAATTCTCGGATCATGCTAGTGGGCCCTGCAAGTAGGTAAAATTTTTAAAATATCATTGATATTTAAAAAAATGATAAATTATTATTGGTGTATCCAACATTGTGAAATTTTGGGAGACCTTTGCTGTTAGATGTAGAGTACGTTTCATTGGTTTCACCACGGTGGTCTCATAACTCTGTAAAAATGATTGAAATGTCCTTAATATCTTTGTTTCATCAGTATTTGTGTAAATTTTTGTTAGCCTTTTTCAGGAATCATGAAGCTTATGATATATTTTTGTTTCATCATAAATTTATCAAAATAGTGGCTTAAAAATTTCATAAAATTCCACATTCCTGACAATTATGAAACTTGAGGTTGACCTCCTTTTCAGTTAAGATGTAAGGTATGATACTTTTATTTTATTCTGGTGCAATTCATAACTTAGTAACATTACCAAAAATCTCTTTAGGGTAAAAAAAACATTAAATATTCTATATATCATCCGATAAAAGCTTAAAATTGAGGGAGCCTTTTGCATTATAAGAACGGTGTAGAAACTCAAATTTGTTTTGGTATATCCCATAGTTAGTTCAAATCGAGTCCATACCTCCTAGAGTTCAAACATTTATATAATATTTTAGATATTATAAGATTTCTAAATTGGACCCTGCGCTCCTTGAGCATATACTGGGGATTGGGTGTATTCAAATTTGCTCATGTTGACATTTCCAAATTTGCTCGGGCACATTGACCACATTTTGAAATGCATGCATAACTTATTTTTGATAGATTAACTAGAGGAGGACCTCACTTTGAGGAGGCTATCCAATCTCAGTCTCATTGAGCGGTTATCAATGACCTTAGATGTTGAATGTTTTTATTGGTACAACATTCCATAAGACCTTATGGCCTTACTCAAGTTTTGTCGAAATATTTAACATATTCATCTGCAGGTGGCCGCCAGGATTCCTTAAAATTACAATGTTTCACAGCCACCTCGAATCAATGTCCCTATAAGTACCACATTTAAACTTGCTTTGGTTTTAAGCCCCATCTGTTGATCTTTCCTTGCCATGTGATTATAAAGTCTTACCTTTCAAGCCTTCATTGCTCTGAGATTTTAATATCCAACCTGATCGAATTGTTGGCAATCAGACCTTATTCAGTAGGTTTCGTGTTCACATCTTCTGGATTCCCCACACAAGTGTTGTAGTTTGCTTCCTTATGCTTATTAGAAATTAAGGGTTTTAAGCCCTAATCCTAGGCCACTCTATTTTAAGATTTATAAGCCTATACCAATCCCAAGATTCTTGTATGAACCATTTTCTCACTAGAACTGACAATAAATTCTTTAACCTTGTGCTTGAGTCACCTGTTTGAGTCTACAAAACATGGGATAATGAAGGGCTTCGTCTTGAGGCAACTCGTGGATATGAAAATATACTATTTATCATGTTGATGCTAATCTTAATGGAAAGGAATCAAAGGACCTCCTTTGAATCAAGTGCTCGATATAATTTATAATTTCAAATGGTCTTTTGCAACACTTGATAATTCATATGTAGGTATTTCCATCTCAAGCTAGAACTAAGGGTTCAACCTTGGATCATTGATTTTGCCATGTCACACCTCTAAGCAAGAGAGAGTTTCATATAAACACTTATAATCGTACTTGTCCCACATGAACTTATTTGAAGATGGATTAGTTATAACCCCCAGCCGGAGAACCTCTAGTGGTAACATGCTACCACCTTGGAACCATTATTTGCCATACTATTTCCGTAGGGCCTATTTGATTCAATTCGAGTTTCTAAACCTTACTATGTGTAGGTTAATGTCCTACCACCTTGTATAAATTGAGATATCTAAAAGGTGGCAATCTATGGTTACTAATTGAACGTCCTGGATGATGTGGCCTCATAGCCCTCCATCTTTGCTAGTCTTTTAGGTCGATGTAGGATGATGGAATCATGAGATCTCCATTGGGTTTACTGTGCCTTCTTGTTCATTTCTCCATAATACTAAACTCCTAAACACCACTTAGAACACCCATGGGCATTTGCTTCGCACATGTATTATATGAATTTTATTATACAATTTGAAATTTTAAAAAATAAGATTTAATTAAAGTTTAACATTGTAGCCAATATTTCTTGTTGAAATGACAAAATTAGACATAATGGAGTATTTATCATAAAAAAGAGAGCATAATACGTAAGATAAATGTGAAAAATGGAAGTTTTTTCCCATAGAATAAACTACTTTTTCCCATAGAATAAATGTGAAAAATGGAAGTTTTTTAATAATTAATATGTATGTGTACTGTGCAAGTATATAATGCTGGTATTTGAACCACACATTCGCAAGAATTGTGCAAACAACAGTGCTTTATATAACTACAGATGGGCAATTTCTGCATCTAATTATATTTGTGCTGTAATTATATAACATTCGCACTGTAGAAAGATATTCACACATATTCTAGAAAGAGTAATAAAGGCAATCACTCTATTCTTCCACCATCCCTGTTTTTTTGTCGTGTTTTTGTGCTTATGCATGTGATTTAAAATTACATACATAGCACTCTCTTTTATCCATTTTTTGAATTCTCGCTGAAATATCAAAATTTATGATAAAATCTCAACCCATATTTTTTCCTTTCTATTAAATTCTCTATGGCTTGGCACGCTTAAATGCATAAGTTTGGTAGTTCAAAATGATAGCTTTGAGTGTTATTTTTGTAAATAACAATATTTTGAGTGATATGTATGTAATTATCCCTTAAAATTATTGCTCTTCCCTCTAAAGGAAGTGGCCTGAAACGCACAAAAGAAAGAGAGAAAAGGAGAAATAAAAATAAAAATAAAAACTTGGGACCTTGTTCCCATAGTTAGCCTACCAAAGATAAAGAGTTTTGAATGTTACTGGTATGCAACACTTGTGGTCTTATTACAAACAGGCCATTTGACTGTAAGGAGTGATGTCTATAGCTTTGGGGTTGTCCTCCTCGAGCTCTTAACTGGTCGCAAGTCAATTGACAAGACCCGGCCTTGCAAGGAACAGAGCCTCGTCGACTGGGTCCGTCCAAAACTCAACGACAAGAGGAAGCTACTCCAGATAATCGATCCACGGTTGGATGGACAATATTCAGTTAGAGCTGCGCAAAAGGCCTGCAGCTTGGCTTACTATTGCCTGAGCCAGAATCCAAAGGCAAGGCCTTTAATGACCGATGTTGTGGAGACATTGGAACCTCTGCAGGAGACCGGTGTGCTTAACAGCATCCCTGACCAACGGATGCATCGTCGACTCACAGCTGCTAGTATGGGCTGTCGACCAATTCCGACAGCAAAATGCTCTTCCCCTGGTGCAATTCCTGCATGCCAGGTGAGATGAAGGCTGCTCATGTACATACAGTTTGCTTTACTTGTTTGTTGCTTTATTTATGTGTGGTTTTATGAGTTTAGTAGTATCAGTTGTGGGTTGGATGTAAATGATTTCACCTAGCTATTTTCTCTGAAGATTCATAGAATCTGATAGTGCTTAATCGTATGGGGAAACCTTGCCAAAGGGCAGGGTTTTCATTCAAGGAATCAATGTCTGGTTAAACAATTAAGAGGCTAATAGCTGTTGAATAATTGCTTTGTTTAGTTCCATGAATTCTGAAGAGGTTGTTGCAGTGAACTTTTTTTTAGTACAGATACTATTTGAAATCGTCATTTTTGGAGCTTTTTTTACTATGTTGTAGCTAGAAAATGTACAATTGACCTTTTTTTTATTTAGAAATTTCTTTTTAAAAGTTTTTGGATTGGTTCATAAAATAGACGCCTTCCCCCAAAGAGATCTCATTGCACTCCTTTTTCTCTTTTACATGCCACTAATCCGACCATAGCGAGTTTTTGTCATGAACCCCTCTTTTTTTTTTCACATGCTATCCATTCCATCAACAAGTGCTACCAATGAGGTCTGTGACGAAGTGCTCTGCCCCTACAATAGTCGTCGGCCCAATTGATGCCTTCCTTATTTCCTCAAAAGTGGGTCGACTGTGGCTAGATTATTTCATGCAAACTAATTTGTATTGAGTTCAAGCCAATTTAGGAGAATTTAAACTTCATCAATACGAGAGATTATCTCATATTGAGGTTAATTTCATTCAAAAGAAACTTTCAAGCATATTACAAATTATGAGGCATATATAGTCGAGAATATATAATGAGAAATTTGCATACGATTTGTTCATTGCCAAAGGAAGATTTTGGTTCCTGAAGTTGAGTAAAATCGGATGTCAGATGAGCAGCAGCACTGAAATCCATAACCCAGTCCTATAGTTGAGCTGTATGAGCATTAGTAGAGGTGGGGGGAGAGTATTCCAGATTTATCCGGTGCCAAAAAATTGTGGCGGAGTGACCCACTTTATTATAGATTTAATACAGTTGTTTCTCTTGGAATCGATTAACCAGCTTTCATCGTCTACCATTTGATGTGCCACAACCTATGCGCTTGAAGTAGAAATTGTTTTACCCCTGGGAAGCAACTAGAGCTAGGTGCGAATCAAGTGCCATGTTGTGTTTAGCATTTTCTGTGATAATATTAATCTCCTTGCTGCATAGCAACGAATGTAAGCCGTCCGGTCTGATGACTTGCAATTGCGTACGGATAAGATCCAACAGTTGAAATATTGTGCACAAGTGCCATAATGTCCGAGAGGTATTGAGTCATCATATTGTTCTTCATCATGATGTGGTGGAGCTTACTTTTTAATTGAATCACCCAAGACTTATTTGTGGGTTGAAGCCTCCTCCTGATGGCATTCTAAATTTCGGCTGAAGTTTATAGGTGGAGGACATACAACAATATAGCCGCTGATAGGGTACACGTCTGCCGATACATTTTGATCGATGTGAATCCATGCTTATAATTCAATGTTGGTAACTATGGGATTGCTGTTTTCTGATGCGTATTGCTGCGGTCGGATTAGAGTGCCGTCCAGTAATCCAAGAAAATCGTTAGCAGTGAAGATCGTCAACATTTGAGTCCTTCAAATATGATAGTTTTCAGTTGTCAATTGGTTTTGAGCCAATCGTTTCATGTGAGAAATCAGAAACTTTAAAATGGGAGGTTCATTGATGTTGAGAAGAAAGATAAAATGGATTAGAGGCTGTCGAATCCTCCATGTTAAAAGAGAGATAAGCAGTGAAGGCACCTCAGGGAATGTGTAGAATGCTCCTTTTCCTGTCATATGCAAGTGAGCCAAATGAGATCTGCTTCTCCGTAGAGACATTCAGCACTGAATCACATGGCCTGCTATAACACCATGAAGACAAGGAAAAACAAAGTAGAAAACAGAAATGGGAGGAGAAATCAGCTTCAATCCATCAAGAAGAAGCTCTTGTACACATGGTAGACTTCGGTTGTTACATACCACACAATTCTGTTATATTTATATATCTAACACCCAAGTTATTAATAAAAAACATACGTATAAGCTATTTGTCAGGAGAAAAGTGAAATAATGATGATTATGAGAAATAATAAAGTGAAAAACATACGTATAAAAATTATTCTTGATAATATATTTTATTTTTTTTTTGAGAAAAATATAATTCATTGTCATACAAATTAAATTTTATATTTATGTTTGTTTGATTTACATTATTAGCATTAAAGTTGTGAAAACCAAACCAGACATCAAATTGGATGAAGAAAATGTTCATAGTTCATTGGTTTGACCTCTTCTCTACATGCCTCTTATAATATCTTGATGGGAGGAAGTAAAATGTTCATAGTTCTAAAAGTAAAATGTTGATGGGAGAAAATTAAGATTAATTAAAAACCTAACGAAACTTAAAAAAGCCACCATCACAACCTCTTCTCTACATGCCTCTTGTAATATCAAATATGAGTACTCAAGAAGGAAGATAAAGCAAAACTTTATTTTTCTTTAAAGCACAAATTCATTTTAATCACAAAACTTTATCTATATAAATTAGTCGCATTCTTTTGTATAATAAATCAAATAAGATAAAGTAAATATTAGCTTTATTGATCAACCCAAACAAACATATATTACAGTTTTAAACAAAAATATAAAATAACTTTCATATTCATTTCTTCTATCAAATCATTCATAGAAAAGAAGACAATGCTCTCTCTCAAAATAATAATCATAATAATAATAATAAAATTAACTAGTAACTAAAAATTGCGATCGGTTTAACGATCGGCCAGTTCTACCTCAGTTTTCGTCGATCCAATTCTAGTTATTCAAAATCAGGATACCTCTAGCGTCTAGACCGGCTTCCCTACCGGTTCACAGTCCGAGTAGTCCGACCAGCCGTTCTGGTCCAGTATTAACAACCTTGATTAGAATATCATATTTTTAATATTTTTGAGAAGCATTTAAAATTTTCAATTTAATAATAATAATAATAATAATAGTATTTACATTAGTTTCTCTTTTAATTTGAAGAAATTTTTTGTTTGTTCTGAATTATTATACTCATCAATTAATTTTAACACTGAAATATTTTAGTGCATTTTTCTTTCTCACCTTCACCTAGGGGGCCTGCTATTGAATTTAAGAGAGGATTTAAGCGGGATTTAATTCAAATTCTCTTATATGGTTATTTTAGACATTTAAAATCTCTATGTTTACTAAATCCAAACTTTGATTATTTTAGAGGTAAATCCCATATTTATTAAATCTGGTTATTTGGTGGATCTAGTGAATTCCGGAATGCATGAAGTAGGAGTCGTGATACCTCACGCGAAGACGTAGAACACTTGAAGTAGTAAGAGGAGAAAGATGGAAGTTTTGTTGGTATTTGTATGTCGTGTTTTCGTCGTTGTCTTCCTATCTAGCTCATGTCTTGACTATATCTGAGTTTTTTGATGACGAGAATGGAAAGGGAAGATACGATGTTATGTAAATTTATAAGAATTGTGTGGTATGTAACTAGATGTCATATGTATGTGAAGGAAAAAAATGTGTGATGCCTACGGATGTTAAGTTGTAATGACAATAACATCGACCAATACAATACATATAAGCTGAACTCATCAAAGAAATATTATGTAAATGAATGCCACAGAATAATGAACTGCTACGGGACAATCAAATACAAATACAAACCTCACACAGATAATGAGAATAGGAATTGAAGATGGAAGTTGCTTAGATAGGTATCATACTAGAGATTTTGTTTTGATGTTCAACTTCAATAGCACAATGAAAAAGAAATTGATGCAAAATACTAATTCTTTTTACCTTCGAATAGGTTTTTTTATGTCACATTACTTCTATCAGAAGAATACAAAAAAGCTCGATGTGTTCGGCTTTTTATTGAAATTTTTCATCAGCGGATCCTAAAATATTATCTCTAATTTGCTCTCTTGAACATCATGAAGAAGAAATAAATCATCTTTTTCCTCTAAGCTTTTGTTAATCTATTTTGAAAAATTATCAAAATGTTTTTTCACGATACCATCCATTTTGATTAGTAACCTAAATAGATGTCACTTATTTGTTTTTTGTCCTATCAATGCGAAGACATTAATGTAAAGCTTCCAACTTCCTTCAAACGTGTGAAAATCTACACAAAGATGCCCCGACTCTTCAAAGAGACCCTTGATGAAAACATGCAACAACAACTCATGTTCTATTATTAGTTTTTATTTCAACCCGAAATTCTCTTAGGTAGCTTCAGGCCGCCGAAGAAATTACTTAAAACTCACAAAAGTAAAAAATGAGCATGAATGTGATTATAGGTGCTGTCCGAGAAAGCTTCTATATGTGAATATGATTGATAGCTTCTCTAGTTTGCGAACATATAACATCTTCTATAACATGTAGCTATTTCTGAACTTCTAATATGCATTTAATTGATTTATATTGATGATTTACATCATCTTAGGTTACGACCATAATAATTATAAAGTTAATCTCCAGAACTCTACTTCCAATATCAACACTAATAATTGTAACTAACAATGCTCATTTAATCTAAAAAAGAGAAATTAAGAAATTGAGTTCTTACAAAGCCAACAAATTCTTTCCCAGCAAGAGTCCTAAGTATTTTGTTAATTTATTTTGAAAAACAATCTACAGGTTTTATCATGATGTCTTCTATTTGGTGGGCAGCTCAACTACAAATTGCTTGTTTGTTACTAGCTTTATCATGCCAAAACATAGATGCAAAATTTCCCACTTCTTTCAAATGTTTGACCATCTCCATATAATGATGCTCTAAGTCTCAAAGGACACCCTTGGTGAGATCATGTTGTAATAACCCAATTTTATCAATTATGAGTTATGGCCCATTTTTATGTGTTTTATCTTGCAAATTAAAGAAGTTAAGAGCTTATCTTAACAGACAACTATATTATGTTTATTATTATTATTATTATTATTTTTTGTTTTTTGTTTCTACTAATTTTCAGATTGGATGGTACCAACTTCTACTTTTTTTCATGTAAAATTATTGTAATAGTAAACATTCCAAAACAATATAAATATGAACAAATAATTATATTATTTTAATACACCACACTCAAACAATAATACTATTGTACATGAAAAATATGCCAACATGAATCTAAAAGAAATTTGACAGCCGATAGAGAAGATAACGTGACGGTTCTGAACCCAATAGAGACATTTCGGGGGCACATATTTACCCAGCCGGCTCTAGCTGGCCGGCAGAAAAATAACTCTGAGTCGGACGAAACTCGACCATCCTCTCAAAGTGCTATTGGTACTAATTTCACGGGGACAAATCAGACGACATTTCTTAACTAGGTTTGACAGATGATCAGAACCGTCTGGATCTCAACTAGTCGGTCGAGATCTCCCGGTCCATTCTTCGGCCATAGCCGCCTGTGTCATGACCCGACAGGTCATTCTCTCCAACTCCCAATGCATGGCCCCATGGATCAAAATACGGCCACATACCTCGACCATATGATTATGTATGAAAGAAAATATCCCATGCCATACTTACTTTACTAGGGGTACAAAATGTAATCTTACAATCCCTATTCCTATAAAAAATGGCTCATTTCATGAATAACTATTACACAATTTTACTGTTCATTACAGTTCTCTCTCTACTCTTTTCCCTCTTTTCGTACTTTATTCTTTAGGTGTGTCTTACAGACAGATTTGAATTCAACATCCTAAAAGTTGTAGTGACCTTGGAGTCTTGTTGTTGACAAGAAAAAGGAGTGCAATGGTCACAACGAGAAGTGAGTCTTTAGAGAGACATAAGTAACACAGAGCATGAAAGAGAAGACATGGAGGAGTTCATGCAACAAGAAATGCAAGAGTTGAGAACGCAGATATTGAATTTTGTGTTGAGCCAGGTCACATATGTCTTGAGGGTCGTCGTGGCCATTATAGGAGATTGGGCTCCTCAAGGACAGAACCCTCTAAATCAGATAGTGCTGGCGCACAACGACAAAAAGGTTGAACAATGGTCTTGAGAGAGCCAAAGATTCACAGTATGAAGACAGTGTTGGATCTTCGCAAGTGGATAAACAAAGATTTGGGCGCATTGAGGCACCACATCAGCCAGAGAATCCCTTCTCCTTTCATATCTCGGGGGCTGAGCCTCCAAAGAAGTTCAAGCTCCCTATGTTGGAGGCATATCGAGGTCTGTCGGATCCTAATGACCACATTGCCTCATATGAATTTGTAATGTGTCTGTTGAAAGTTATAGATGAATTCAAATGTCGTCTGTTCTTTACCACCTTGAATTCATCAGCCTTGAGGTGGTTCAAATCGGTTCCGATTGTAGCATTAGCATCTTTTCGGACTTCCGTAGAATTTTATTGGTGTAGTTTGCAAGTGCCCGGGCACTCAAGAAGAGCATGCAGTCCTTGTGGCAATTAAAATAGAACCAAGCAAGATATTGCATTCCTACATCCTGCAATTCGAAAGGGCGATGATGGATGTGAAGGACCTCTGAACCAACATGGCACAAGCCGCACTGAAGTGGAGCCTGACATCCGATAGGCGTCATTACAACCTCGGTTTGTACAAGCCCCAGGATTTGGCTAAGTTGCTGGAAATGGATAACAAGCACTTCATCGTCGAGAAAAGCATCCCCCAATCAAAGCTGACAGACCATCGAGTCCAGAAGAGAGGCCCACAAAGTGGCGAGTGGAAATCAAGAGACGATCCAAGACTGTCCTTGTGACCAAGTTATGAAGACAACTGAACTGCTCGAGAAAATAGGGAGTCTAACAAGTGTAACAATCAGGAATGTCAGATAAGGAGTCAGGAATATTGACTGACTCAATATTATGAGAGGTTGATCGAACATTATGAATAATCGTTCGATGAGTACAAGGGACCTTGAGCCACTCCATTGAGAGTATCGACAACGAAGATTGTGGATGTCATCCAAGATAAAGAGTACTTCAAACAGGCACCGCCGATGAGGACTATAGCCTTTCTTCAAGATATAAGGAAGTACTGCAAGCACCACTAGGACCAAGACTAGGATACAGAGAAATGCAAACACCTTTAAAACCTATGGATTGGTTACCCTATCACTCGAGAGACTAATATTGGTGGTTCGTGGATAGACAAAGCTTGTTCGATTAAGTTGTTGAGTTGGGGATGTCGGTTGATTTTGGTTGACCTTCAGTCATCCAGACTTTGTTCAGTTAGCTTGATTCAATCAATCAACTATTTTTGTCCAGTTTTCGGTTGCAACTCCTAGATTAGGAGCTCCTGTCGCTATGATGAGACTAGGTTGTAGGGCAAAGAGTGAATCCCCAGAATCTGATAAGTAGCTTATGCCTTGATAAAAGTTCCCTTTCGGGAGTTTGCGGAGGGTATCATGGCGAGAAACTTTTGGCCTCTTAAAGAGCCTTGGAGGCTCTTAGGAAACGACTGATGATGTCGGGGTGAGGGTTTGGTCGATGTCTTCTCTCGACTCAATGGATCTTAGTCTTTGGCTTGGATGACCTTAGTTTAGCTGACTTCAGGTCCTGACCCAAGTCTTTGGTCTTCCGACGATGTGACTTTTGGTTTTCTTTTTGTGGGCTATCTTTGACCGTACTTCTATCTTTTAGTTCATTAAATTTCCTCGAGATTTGTGCTAAGTCATTTTTGATGTACAATTTACATATGGTATATTTTTATTTTATTTTACGGTTAATCTGTCTAAATATGTTGGACTTCACCAAGTTCGCCGTTATAGCTCATTAATTTTTCACCAACAGTTCTATGAGAAAGACAAATGTTACAATCTATGCTTTTCACTTTGAACTTTAGCTAATAATTGCAGTCTCTTAAGATTTTGTTTAGGTTAGCATAGTGCTAGAGCATACGAGAGGTGGTTAACCAATCTAGAAGCAAGATTAAAAAAAATATTTATAAAATAATGATGTATAGTTGATCTTTTATAACTTTGACATTTATGGAAAGATGCTATACTTTCATAAATCATTTAAAAATAATCTCAAACATTAAACATTTCCATTAAGTCCTTAGAGTTTGAAAAACTATTTTGGCTTACATTAAGGGTTAGACTTAATTGCAAATAATCTTTGTTGTTAAAATTCTTAGCTCAAGAAGGGATAGAGGAACAAAGAGTATAAAATAAAATTATGATTAGGAAAAGTAGAATATAATTGGTCGATATAACTATTAGGCAAATCATCAGTCTTACATTTTAATCACGTACAAAAATCCCGATAAAATATTTTCTCCTAAATTAGATAAAACTATGAACTCTATTTTTCTTAAACCATTGTACTCATTGTACATTTGCCTGTCCTACGAAAAAATATTACATCAGAACTTCGCATGTAGAGTTACTTGCGAAGTCTAATATCGAACTGACACATGGAAGATCGGGGCCCACCTACATAAAAAACGAAACAAAGAACGAAAACGCGCGACCCGACCCGACCGTGTTATAAGAATATTCCCTCGCGTTATTCTGAATATTTTCCGCGTTATTTATGTCTTATTGGTGTGTTATTGAGGTGATTTTGAGATGTTATTATTTTTTAAACAACAATAACAATACCACATGAATAACGAGGAAAATATTATTTCAATAACACATCAATAACACATGAATAACACTCTAATAACATTAGATGATTTGAGATGTTATTGTTCTTTAAACAACAATACTAATTCAAAATCACTTCCATAACATATTAATAACACAACAGTAAAAGTTTTTATCTTGTCATTTAGTTGGATCACCTCAATAACACATCAATAACACATGAATAACACAAAAAATATTCAAAATAACGCGAGAGAACATTCATATGCGATATAATATTCCTATAACACATCAGTGGGGCCGAGTCGCGCATTTTCATTCTTTTTTTCATTTTTTATGCAGGTGGGCCCCTACTTTCCACGTGTCGGCTCGACATTAAACTCCGCAAACAGCTCTGCATGCATGCGAGAGTACAGATGTAATATCTTTTCCTGTCCTACGGCTGTAAGTTATGACCTCAATCAAATAGAATGACACAACCCTACTCTATAGAGCTGTCCACGTGGCACTGAGATGGTATGGGCGTGCATGCATCCATTTAACAAATGCGATCCATGATAACGATGAGAGCCATCACCAGCTCAGGCCCGACTTGCTCCTCTATGAAGAGGCTGAAGACGTCATTGCCAAGCACCAATGTTGGGCTGACCATCTTCGGTGAGATAACAGCCAATACTTGTCCTTCTCTGGCACGAATTTTGCAGCATCTCTTCCTGAAGTTTCCTTCTATTGTAAAGTCTGCAGACATGGCACCATTGTCAGACATGAAGACTTCGACGAGAACATCGCTGTTGGGAGCAATTGAACGCTTTCTCATGGTGAAGAGGTGATATTTGGAGCTTGTTTTTGAGTTGTCTTCGTCAGATCCTCTGTATCCTTTCCACTGGGCATACATGCTCATAATCTGTGTGGAAGTTATACATAGAGCAAGCCTTCTGGTAAGAATAATTCAAATTGACATTATAAATATTTTTAGTTTATTAATTACTATTGTAAGTCCTCTTATGGGGCTATGAAATTTTAGGCACATGATGCAGACTTCCATCATAGGGCGGGACATCAGAGTGTATATATATATATATATATATATATATATATATATATATAACATGAAAAAATATTATGTCCGATTGGATGTTTGTATATCTGCAGGTCTGAACGGCCACTCATGGGATGTCATATGTATTTTAATAAGACTTTGGGAGGCAGGGAGCGAGGGAGGGAGATTTATTCAGATAGAAAAAGGCAGAGGAAAAAGTTCTATTTGTAGGTATACATACTTGAGGCCGGAGGTACAGCAGTGGCCTTCCAATTGCATCCATAAGCACAAGCTCTCCAAGACGAAACTTATTCCTCCTGGAATAGTTGTCCACTCGAAAGCTTAGCTTCCCCTCTCCATCATAAACAGAGAAGCCATCAGATCCTACGAAAGACATACTTGACTTCTTCCATACCGTCCATCTCTTAACCACCTTGTTCCTCTGTCCCTCTTCATCCTTCTTCGCTTGAATCTCCGAAGGAAATATTTTCGAATACATATCTAAGCTAGTAGCAGCAGCAGCAGCCAAAAGAGACTTGCAGGGAAAGACGAGACTTCGAGTTGTGTTTTTTAAGGTTGAGATGGCTGGCTTGAAATTGACATGTGAGTGACTTCGGATTTTTGGAATGTTTTGCTAATGGAGAAATAACAACTAACTTTGGCCATTTTTCTCAGCTGAGGTCCTGAGGATATTGGTCTCAATTTGGGTTGGTTATCAGAGTGGAAGCTGCGTAGTAAACCACTTTAGGACGCTATATTGGATGATAGATAATTCTGCCTTATGGAATTGGTATACGGAAGTTTCCTGTCTTAACTGCTAGCTTGAGGACCGTCCATTTCTTATCAACTAGTGAATGGAATGATTACAAAGAAGATTCATTTTATAATCATAAATACCATTTTTAAGCTGCTACATGTGTCATATATGTGGGTAGCAGATAGTACACAAAAGAACCGAATGTACTCTCAACCTCCTGATTTATACTGGTGTTTTTTGAAAGTATTTCTATGATCTTCAGAGTACAAATTGACATGGTATTTCTTTATTAGATATGTTGAACTTTGATTTCTGATTTAAAACTAAATTGGCAATATAAACCTGTGAATAAGCTGTACTAAATAATGTTTTTTTAGTCAAAAGACTTATATTTTTAATTTATTGGAAAAGTAATTAATGTATTTATTGTCTTCCAAAATTAATTAAGAATAAAAAAAAAAGGAAATTTATTTTTTACCAAGGGGAAAACCATTGTTCCAAAGATATGGAGGATATAGGAAGAAAAATAATTTAAGAGAGAAAAACTAGAGGTGAAGAATTTTATTAAAGTCGTACTTCAGTTTTTTTTTTTAACTTTGTCTAAAAATTTTATAATATTGTGTAAATGATAGAAAAGACCCGACTCTCTTCATTCTAATTTATACATGTGTCTATGAAATTAGGCTGGCTTTTAGAAAAGGGCTACTACTACTAGATGTTTGATGTTAACAACTTGTGTTGTCTTTATGGGTTCTCCCTTTTGATTTATTCCTTTTTTCTCCCCTGATCATATCACTCATTCAATTATTTTGTCTTCTATGGATTATCCCAATGCTTGGCATAAGTGCTCTTATGCATCAATGCCCCTATATCTCAATTGATGACATTGAAATCCTCCTATTGAAAATATCATATTTCATCTATGGCTCATACAGAACCCTCAACACTAAAAATCTCTTTCTTTTACAAAGAGAACGTGCCTTTAGATTAGAGTTTGTTGGTGCGTCAAGTCTTTCAAAATCTAACTTCGATACCTCCTTATATTTTTATAAGGAAAAAGGGCTCTTTTGACCAATGGAGAGATTAAAATCATATTTTTACTTCAATAAGATTTTTCTCTAATAAAAAGATGGCTTAATATTGTTTGAAATGCCATTACAAACTTTTGTTTGATTGGTAATTATCAACTTAGTTTTTTGGATTATAAATACATACTCATTAAGCTCTCTCAAGTGGATGATTACACTAGGATTTTTCTGAGACGATACACTATATCAAAAAATTTTCAATGACATTACATAAAATATTTTCATTTTCTTATGTTAGAAAGGAGTGGCCTATAGTTTCATGTTAGATTTCTATTCCTTATAAGAAAGGTTCATTTTTGTGATCATGCTATTTAACAATACATAGTCTTTATTTTTTTTGTAGAACATTGAAATTTGTGTATGTTATTGTCAATCAATATAAATCATTAATGATCAACAACTTAATAAAAATGAATATTTTAAAAATATAAAAAAAAAATTAGCTTAGAATTAAAAAAAATGACTACATTCAAGAATTTAAGTATAAAAATATGGATAATCAATATAAGATACAAAATTTATTTGTTGTTGAGTGTTTCATCCCATGCTTTAAATTACAAAAAGTATTTTAGAGAAGAGATAAAAATACAGTTCAATCTTAGTTGTAATAAAAGATGATACAACTCCAATAATTTACACTAAGAGCCAAGTTGATAAATACCTATTAAGAATGGTTTAATATTTTATTTAGTTCAAGATACATCAGAAAATTTTATCCCAAATGATGAGGCTCCTAATGGCTAAACCTCCCCTTACTATCATAAATTTCTTAATGCTAAATAACATGAAGTTTCTAAAAAATTATCCTTATGATATTCGTACCTCATTAGTAAGAAAGGAGCCCCTTCTGATAATCAATTGATTTTATTACTTTTGACTAATATGGATGTAGATAATTTGGCGAAAAAGTTAGATTAAATGAAAATAAAAAAAAAACTTTAATTTGTGTGACAAGTTAAATCTTCTGAATCGCATTGCTTCATGAATGTTTCTTTCTAATGATGGCTAAATTGGCTTCACAGTAAGCCTTAGAGGAATGACAATGTTCATGAAGAACAATTTAATAAAGAAACTCTTGTTCTCTTGAGATTGTTCTTTTCATGCCAATGCCTTCTTCTCTCTTGCCTAATATATTATTATTAATGTTTATCTCTATATCAAAAGTGAGTTTCTTCTTAAAAAAATATTTAAGAACTTTGTGATTATCATTTCTGTAACAGGTTTTTATAAATTTTGAGTAAACTATCTTTGTATTCTTTCACTTATCACACATGCTAAAATCATCTAGCAAGAGATTTTTTGAACATCAAATTCTGTAAAAATATGTATAAATTTCCAATTAAAATACCAAGGAAAAATATTCCAAGCTTATCCACATATTTTAATGAAACTTATGTCAAAATTTGGCCTATAATCAACTTAATTCATCAACTCATCTCATACACACATTTTCTGTGAGAGATTAAATTCAGACTCCTCCTCAATTTATAGATTGCTGGTAATGTTATTTCTCTAGTAAATAATTAATTAATAGTTTGCACCTCATAATGGTAACTGCTGTACTTTGGAAGATTTGCAACAATAGAGTAATAAATTAGAATCTTAGCACTGTAAAAGAATTCATTACATACAAAAGATTGAGAAACAAGCAGAAAGAGACACCTCAATTTTTACATAAAAACCTCTAGAAAGGGGAAAAACTCACGAAGCCTTTCCCAATTGAAATAATTTACTATATAATTGTAAGTACATAAATCCACTCCTCCTGAGTCAGGGAAAATAGAGTTGCAATATTGATATACAATTTTATTTCAAGAATAATAGTTGTAATTAGCCGCAAATATCATAATCAATCATTATAAAGATAGTATCCCGCCATGAATGTTGTAGACGGTGAATGTAGCACAAACTTATTAAAGAGGTCGTAGTTGAAAGTCGTGGTAGTATTTGACCATGTATGACTTAGAGGGTTGCTTCAGAAGCATTGGTTGGCCTCAAGGGATGCAGTAGAAAGCTTCAGCAGCTGTGAACCACATAGGTTGTAGTTGATCACATATGACGTAGTGGTGAGATGCGATAACATCCATAGGCATAATGGTCAGAGTTCTGTGCTACTTGAGTTGTGAGCCACATAGGCTTTAGTTGTTCACGTAGGGTATATTATTAAGCTGAAATAATGTCAATAAGTCACAAAGGTTGGAGTTGGGACCGACATGAGCTGTGGACCATATATGTTATATTTAATCATGTAAGCCTTAGTGATAAGCTGTAAAAACATCCACGGGCTGTAAAGGCCAGAGTTGGGACCTGTATGAGTTGTAGAACAAATTGTTCGTAGTTGGTCACAAAAGCCTCAGTGGTGAGTTGCATTAACGTTTGTAGGTCGTAAAGTGAAGTTGGGAGTTGCATGTGTTGTGGACCATGTAGGTCATAGTTTGTTCCGTAGGCCATAGTAGTGAGATGCAATAAAATTTGCAAGATGTAGAGGCCAGATTAATGAACGACATGAGTTATGAACCATGTAAGTTGTAGTTGGTCACATGGGCTATATTGGTGAGCAGCAATAATATATGTAGGCAACAGATGTCAGAGTTGGGAGCTGCATGAGATTTGGACCACATATATTGTAGTTGGTCACATGGGCTATAGTGGTGAGCCATGATAACTTTCTTGAGCTGCAATGTTCAGAGTTAGGAGCAACATGATTTGTGCATAACGTAGGCCATAGTTACTCAAGCATGCCATAATGGTGAGTTGTAATAACGTAGATAGTTTGTTACATAGGTCATAATTGTGAGCAGCAAAATTTTATAGTCTACACTGGGGAGAGTTGGAAGCGACATGAGCTGTAAACCACCTAAGTTATAATTGGTCACATTAATTGTAACAGCGAGCTGTAATAATGTACGTAGGCCACATAAGTTGGATTTGGGTGCACAATGAGTTGTGGACCACATAGATCAGAGTTGGTCATATAGGTTATAGTTGTGAATTACAATAACATTCATAGGAGAAAACTTTAGTAGTCCAAGAAAGTCAACATACGCAGGGAGTATTATTACGCCATCTTTGGGGTGCATCATTATACTATATGTGGGGCACGTCATTTGACTGTATTCAGTGTGTGTTATAACACCATATTTGAGGTGCATCCTTGTACATTATTGTACATTGTTGTAACAAGCAGGGGCAGCTAATAATGGTTGACGGTGGCTGATGAATGGTGGTCAGTGGCTTTAGAAGCAGGAGATGCTCGATGAAACATCTATGTAGAATAATGGACTTCAGCTCCTTCTCACAATTTGGCTCCAAGCTTAGGTATTCATCTAAACTTCCTCCACCTTTCATGAAGGGGCAATGACTCTATTTATTGAGTCTCAAGGATGCTTCCCAACAACAGAAAATATTGAGAAATTCCCTCGATTAGATAATATTTTGCAGGCATTTGAGTGGCTTAACAATATCAAAATTAGAGATCTTGGGATCTTTAGATTCTTCCTCTTGAAACACTTTGTTTCACTATAAAATTATCAAATTTGAAATATGTTTGACATTTTAATTAAGAACTAAAAGCTTCCAAAAGTGGAATAATGAACTTATCTGGGTCTGATTTGACTTGGATTAGATCATTTTAGTGTCCTTGAGTCTATATCTTTGAGCTGGTTAGTTTGATTATAAGTTTGTTAAAATTTGAGTTCTAGATTATTTTTTATCTAAGTTTGTATATTTCATACTCAGAAAATGACTTATGATTCATGCTAATCACCTTGAGATTCATGCTAAATGATAAAATTTATTGATGACGTATCAGTTGCCCCCTAATTTTCGAGCATTTTGCATGCTTGCCCAGAAATTATCAAAATCAAGAAAATTGGAAAAAGAATGATTAAAAGTTTAGAAAATTTAATGTTTTCAGATAGCAATGGTGGTCGTGATGATCACAGCCAGTGGAGAGTGATAGTGACGGTGCACGACAACGGGGGCGGTCTGGGGTGGCGGGGGAAGGAGCAGTTGTTGTGGGAGCGCATTCGAGCACACAATAGATGTGAACACATGCATAGTGAGACTCATGATAGATCAAAGAGTAGGCACAGAGCGGGATGAATGCGAGTTGATGGTGGATCTTATTAGAGAGTGTTGGTGAATGACATGCTGACATATAAGATAATGTAAATGTGGGTTTAGCTAAACATCCCCCATCACAAATTGCATTACTTACTGCATTTCGTGCAGATAACAAATGTAACGATTTTTTTAGCGCGTTCTACATTACGTCCCCTAAATCTGGGTCAATGTCATTGGATTGTGCTCTATTTGATGGTGGGCATGGGTCAGCTAATTTAGAGGTGATTTTTGGCAATTTTGGAGCCACTTTTTTCCCTTTAAAGCCAATAACTAGGTCAAAAAAAGAAGAATGAAAGTTGAGTCTCCTAGCTGTGTATGAAGGAGGGTATCTCCCAGTTTTCTAGACATGAATTCCAAGGAAAATTTTCCAATCTTCCACCAATGCATTATTAAAGGGATCTCCCGACCTCCCAACCATGTATTAGTGGAAGAAACTTTCATTCTCCCAGCCGTGCATTTTGAAGGGGAATTTATGTTCTACAGTTGCGATTTCTAAAGGGAATATTCTGTTCTTTTATTTAATTATTTGGAGGGGATATTTTGCATTGTTATTGCATATTTTGGAGAAGATTTTTTGTTCAACTATTATGTTCTTCACATGGGATATTTCACCATGCTATTGAATTTTTTAGATGGAATTTTCCACTTAAATATTGTGCTTTTCAAAAGAAATTTTTTATAATATTGTAATGCTTTATGGGGAAAATTTTTCATGCCGCTTCAAGTTGTTAATGTACAGAGATATTCATCCCTCTAATAATTAGTGAAAGTAACATAGTTTTAAGGAGGTAATGTCGACACTTTGTGAAAATGAGCTAACCACTTCTTTGAGGACATAGAATTTTGAGCTTGCAAAGATTGATCAATTCATTAGCAATTACAAAAAATCAAATAAATTTTAATTGGAGTTTAGAGACTTTGATAACTTTTTAAGTGAGGATGTTGGCTCTTGAAGAGGAGAACATAAAGTTGCAAACCCAACAACACATGAAGAGAAATTCCTTTATGATAGTAATAAATGTTCCATCAATCGTACCATTGGATTGTAGCTGATATTGAGGTCATGTGTTTTATTCAGGTGCCTAAAGATCCCTCTTAGGCTTAGAAAGGGGGTGGGTCCAATTAAAAGTAACTTGAAGGAGCACACTTTTGATGTTGTGGAGGATGTAGTAGAAGATTTAATGTCTAATTTAGGCTAACTTGTTATATTATTTGTACCAGTGTGTTGGTCTTTATAGCTTTTCAATCATCTAATGTGACATTTACATGTAATGATGGTATGTTTATTTGTACTTCTTGATGTAATAAATTTTGAGGTTGCTTTTCCCTTTCCTTCTAAGCTATGATTGCTTAGCTTTTTTAGGCTACTATGTACAAATCTCTATTTCATTTTTGATGCCTTCATTTCTACAGTAGGAACATAGTGGCATTGAACTCTACCGAGGCTGATGCATTTTGAGACTCTTTGACTTTTCAAATTTGTGAAAGTTTGCAATCAAAGTAAGCATATGTGATTTGTATATAGAAAATTCATGTATCTTTGGAGGCTTATGCCTTCTGAGATTTTTGAGTTTAGACTATTTCAACCAACTGCTCTCATTGAGTCTTATTAGTGAGAAATGAATCCACTACTAGCTTCTTATCGAGGCTTCCTCATTTGCATTATCAAAAGGGTATAAGTGGAGATTATATTTGCCACTAAGAATGTTCAACTTTTCATAAACTTTTTAGCCGAAGCGTGTATGCTCAAAAACCTTACCCTGAAGTGGAAGAAGTCCATTACAATCCATAAAGGATGTAAGATCTCTCATAGGTTTTATAGTCAGAGAAGCTCGATGGTGCTGACCTATCATGAACAAAGTAGTATGAAATCCTCCAAGGATTATTTTCCTATCCAAGCTTATTAGTTAAAGCTTCTGCTTGAAGACCATAACCTGTTATAGAGGAAGTTTAAGGAAAATTCACCAATAATTTTTAACCTATCTGAGACTTTTAGTTGGACCTTCTACTTGAAGACAATAACATGTGGTGTAAGAGGTCAAATCAAGTCCCCCGTGATCGATTAAGCTTAAAATAGGGTGTAAGAAAAAATTCTGCATTTTTTGAGACAAGAGCATAGATCAAAATGGATTGTACTCTCTTATGAGTATCATTGTGGCATATGGAAAATTCTTTGTTATTGTTCATGAATTATTTGTCTCCCACTGAGAGTTCTGTTCACATGAGCCTATAAAGTTGCCCACGTAATAAATCTTGAAGATATTAAGTTCTTGATTGAATTGAGGAAGAACTTCAGTATGGTGGGAATGGTAAATAATCACTCTTGTGATGAAAGCTGCCCCTCAATCTAAAAGTAATTCTCAAAAACTTGATGCCTTAATGAAATGTGGGATGACTACCCCACCATTGCCGTGCCCAAGATTTTAACATAAATGTCCTTTCAAGATTGTGATGAAGGTTGCACCCCAGCATGAAAATATTTTTTGTGGAATTGATGTATGAATGAAACATAGAATGACTGTCCCATCACATTCGTGCTCAGAATGTTCACTTGAATAATTTTTTTGAGACTGCACTGAAGGTTGCCCCCCCAATTTAGAAATACTTCTTGTAGACCTGATGTCTGAATAGGATGCAAGAAGACTACTCCACTACAATTATGCACGAAATGTTGAAGTGAATGACCTTTTAAGATTGCAGTGAAGGTTGTACCCTCACATTGAATGATTTTTTAGAGGTGCGAATGAGGTTCTTTTAAAAGTTGCATGAACCATATCATTGAGAAATAAAGATAAGGTCTGATGTCATAAACTTAAAGAGTACACCTAATGGGAAATTATTTTCCACAAATAGTGACAAACTATTGTGTGTTGGAAGATTCAAGATAGTAGAGTAATAAATTAGTGTATTAATGTTGGACCAAGATTGAGCACACAGAAAAAAGAAAAGTGGGAGGAGACACATTAATTTTTACATAGAAAATCATAAAAAGGGGAAAACCCATAGGGCCTAGTCCAATTTAATTAATCCATTATATCATTGTAAGTATATAGATCGACTCTTCTTCTGAGTTAGAGAAAATGGAGTTACAATGTTGATGTATAATGGTAGTTCAATAATAATAGTTGTAACTGACCACAAATGTCATAGTTGATAGCAATGAAGGCACTAGTTCCATGAATGTAGTAGAAGGTGATTATGGCACCAACTTATCGTAAAGATTATATTTAAAATATGTGGTAACAACTCGCAATGTAGGTTATAAAGAGTTTCTTTAGGAATGTTGGTTGTTCATATGGGTTGTAGTTGAGAGCTGTAGGAGTTGTAAGACACATAAACCATAGTGGTGAGTTATCATAACTTTCATAGCTCTTAAAGGTCGGAGTTGTGAGTTGCATAAGTTGCGAACTATGTAGAATACGGCTGGTCACATAAGTTATGACAGTGAGTTGCAATAACATTTGTAGGCCACAAAAGTTAAACTAAAGAGTGGCATTAGGTATGGACCATATAAGATGTAGTTAGTCATGTAGGCTTTAGTGGTGAGGTACAATAACATTCATAGTCTTTTGAGGCTAAAATTGATAGATACATGAGCTAAGGACCATGCCAGTTGCAGTTGGTCATAGAGGTTGTATTGGTTAGCTGCAACAATGTTCATAGACCACAGATGTCAGAGCTAGGAATTGCAAGAGCTATGAACCACATCAGCCATAGTTGGTCATGTAGGTTGTAGTGGTAAACAGTAATAACATCCGTAAGCTATAGAGGCCAGAGTTGGATGTGACATGACCTATGAATCACGTAGGCTATAGTTGGTCATAAAGGTCATAGTGGCAAGCCACAATAACTTTCACAGGCCTCGAAGACTGAAGTTAGGAGCGGCATTAGCTGTGGACCACAAAGGCCATAATTGATCATGTAGGATGTAATGATGAGCTGCAATAACTTTTACCGGCCATAAAGGCCACATTTGAGAGCTGCATTAGTTTTAAAGCATGTAGGTCATAGTTGGTCAGATAGACCTCAGATGTGAGCTATAACAATATTCATAGGTTGCAAAAGTTGAATTTGATTAGGTCACAGTTGGTCGCATAAGTCATAGTGCTAAGCTGCAATAACATCCATAAACCACAAGGCTAGAGTTAGGAGCGGAATGGGCTATGGACCATGTAGATTATAGATAGTCACATAGGCCATGGTGGTGAGCTGCAATAATATATGTTGGATGTATGTGCCAGAGTTAGGAGTGTCATGAGTTCCAGACTACATAGGCTGTAACGTTGAGCTACAATAACATCCGTAGAGCACAGAGGCCAAAATTTTGAGTGGAATGAGCTATGGATCATTTAGTTCTTTGTTGGTCATGCAGACCAAAGTGGTGAGATATAATAACATCCGTAAGTCGTTGAATCTAACATTTTGGACTTTATGAGATGTGAATAACATAAGCTATAGTTGCGTGTCACAATAATATTTTTTTGTCACATAGATTGAAGTTAGGGGTAACATAAGCTATAGACCATATAAATCATTGTAAGTCATAGAGGTAGTACTGTAGAGTTGTAAGAACATCCATTGACCATAGAGGTCAAAGTTTGGAGTGTCATGAGATGTGGACCATGTATGTCATAGTTGGTCAAATTGGTCGTAATTGTGAACAACAATAATGTTTGTAAGTTGTAGAGGCTATTGTTGGGAGTGGCATGAGCAGTGAACCATGAAGGTTGTAGTTGGTCACATAGGCCGTAGTAGTGAGCTGCAATAAAATCCATAAGCCACAGAGTTTGGAGTTGAGATTTGCATGATTTGTGGACCATATAGGGCATAATTGGTCACATTGGCTATATTGGTGAGCTGCAATGACTTCTATATGCCACAGAAGCCAAATTTTGAGGCTGCATGAGCTGGGGACCACGTAAGTCATAGTTGGTCACATAAGCCATTGTGAAGAGGTGAAATAATATCAGTAGACTACAAAGGTCGGAGTTAAGAGTGACATCAGGTTCTAGTCTCAATTTTCAATCCACTGATTATTCAGATTGGGTTTGGGTTGACCCTATTTAGGTCGGGTCATTTTCAGGTCATACCCGAACCTGACCAGTTGACTTGAAGTGATGCCCCTAATTAGTCACGTAGATCTTAGTAATGAGGTACAATAGAACCTTTAGGCTGTAGAGCCCAGAGTTAGAAGTCGCATGAGTTGGGAACCATATCTATCATAGATGGTCATATAGGACATAATGTTGAGTTGTAATAATATTTGTTGGCTACTGAGACCTAATTTGGGAGCGACATGAGCTATGGACCACATTAGTTGTAGATGATCACGTAGTTCATATTCACGAGATGTGATACATCCTTATGCCATAGAGGCTGGATTTGTAGGCCACATAAGCTATAGTTTGGGGGCATATGAGCCATGAACCACATAGGGCATGGTTGGTCACATAATTTATAGTGAAGAGATGTGAGGAAAGAAATTCATGAGTTTGAAAAAAATCACCGTATGTTGGGTGCATTCTTCCACCATCTTTTGGGTTCGTTGTTACTTAGACTTCAGGTTGTGTCATTGCACCGTATGTGGGGCATGCCATTTAAGTATATTTGAAGTGCATTAAATAAACTTTCGGGTGTGTTGTTGTATTGTACTTGAGGCACATCATTGCACCATATTCAGGTCGCGTCGTTTCAATGCAAATTTTTCGTTACTACATAAACATACGTCGAGATTCTGCAACATACACCATGATTTTGCAAGGGGTTCCCTTGCAATGAATAGGGGACAGTTGATGGTGGTGAAAGATGGTTGATGCATGTTGTCCGATGGTTGTAGGTGCAAGCGACGCTCGCTGGACCTTCGGTATTGAACAATGGACTTCAGCTCTTACTCGCGATCCTTCTCCGAGCTCAGGTCTTCATCCAGCTCTTAGTCTCCCTTTCATGAAGGGGTATGATTCTATTTATAGAGTCTGAGAGAGACCCCTTTACATATAGGGAAGGAATCATGACCACCCAATCAGACGACCCAAAGAGATTCCCTTCATGAGATGACATGTTTTGGACTTCTACTTGTCTTAACGATATCAAAATTGATTGATCATGTGCTAGTTGGATTTGTCTTATTGAGACACTTGATTTAACTATAAGTTTATCAGATTTGGAATCCGTTTGATCTTCCAATTAAGGAATAAAAACTTCTAAAAGGGGTTTAACAACTTGATTCGGACTGGAGTATTTTTGGTCTCATTGTGTCTGTCACATCAAGCCGGTCAATTTGATTATAAGTTCGTTGAAATCAGAACATTGGATGACTTTTTATCCTAATTTGAATATTTTTATTCGGAAAATAACTTAAGATTTATGCTAATTATCTCTAGACTGGTGTCAAATGAAAAAAATTGTTGGTATCGTGTTAGTGGTGTATGCTCGACCTTATTAATTTGATACATATATACTTAAATAATTTGTTTTCATCCGAGATTCGTTCAGCCAAAGAAAAGCAAAGGCAGCAATGCGCCAACCTATCCATACAACACTATTATGTACTCTGAAAAATCCATAATAAGCCAGCTCTGAATTTTGTCTCAGCACATTTAACTTAAACTAAGAGATTGAAATATTTCAACAATGTTTCTATCCTAATATACCATAACTTCAATTAATAATTGCAATTCAGATTTAATTATTACTTTGACAGGGGACTGCTGTGTTTCGACAACAAGTCATAAAGAATAACTTTAAAAAAAGGTTAACATGCGAAAAGATGCAAGTCAAATAAAACAAGAAAGGTTTTGGATGGCCGTCCTACACCAGTGATAGGCTCAATTAGGAAAAAAGTTTAAACTAAGACATGAATTTATTTTGAATTAGGCTCCATCATTAAGTGAAGAGAATGAGTTTATTTACAAGCTCCAGTGGAGAGTCATTTTGGTCATTGGATAAATATGTCTTATAAATACCTAATCGAATGACCAACATTAATTCCTCTTGATCATAAGAGAGGGTTTTTAATAATTTGAGGGCCTTAATGACCCCAGAATTGGAGAAATATTTGCGTACATAAGATGTACGCAGCGCTGCGTACATCAGAGGTTATTCTGGGGGTACAGGGAAGTTATATCCGGGTTATACCGGAGGTTACAAGGGACTATAACCCAGATATAACCCCATTGTACCCCCTGAATAACCCCTGATGTACGCAGAGCTGTGTACATCTTATGTACGCAAATATTTTCCCCAGAAGAGAAATATTTGCGTCATAAGATGTACGCAGAGGGAGCTTATGCTCTTTGGATTTCTCTCGTCGAAACGCTCGATTTGACTATATGTACGTCCAAATTGGAGTTAATTTGATCTTTCAACAAACTACCCAAAGCTTCTAAATGCGAGTCAATGGTTTGATCTGAGCTTGATTGGACTCAACTTGAACTGATTTTGGTATCATTGGGTTTGTTTTGTAAAGACGGTTAGTTTGGCTTTAAAATTGTTGAAATAGAATCCATGGATGCTTTTTAATTTGCATAAGAAATGTCATAATTCAAGAATGCATCAAAACTCGTTCCAAATAAGAAAATTTATTGACGAAGTATCAATTACTAATTTAAAAAAAAACAAGTAACATACTTTTTATACATAAATAAGGTACTATAAATGTAAAAAATCAAGGTTTCGTGTTAAATATATAAACACATAGGAATTTTGTGGTATTTTAGTGAATCTTCAAAATATTTATCACCTAATTAACATTCTATTCAAGTATGTGATAAAGCTAGCTTTTTCATCTAAAACTTGATTTTCATAGAATTAATTCGTGACCCTTATGCTAATGAACATTTTCTCTAGGATGATAGACCATGAAAACTTTTTGGTTTGTCCTTATTCATCACTTTTCATATCTTCTAATATTTTTTCCTACTTGAGTTATCAAAATATGCAAGTAAAATGCTATAAAATGTTTTTGGCATATGCATTTTTCTTTATAATTTTTTGAGGATATTGAGTGACTTTCAAAATAAATCATTAGACTACATATTTGTGTGAAGATTTTATTTCAAGCATCACAAGAAAAACATAATATCATACTATCAATTGAAATCTTACTGTTAAACTCATAGATTTAAATATTTATTCTAGATGCATGAAATATTTGCACATTGACAACTAAAAGAAGGGGCTATCTTTAAACTAGTGCACTCATTCCAAATGTTGATCCTAATGATGGCCTATTTATAGTTCAATTAAATTTTTTAAATATAGCTTATTTAAATGCATGTGAGACATTCACCACTAAAAAGTAGATATATAAGTAAAGAAATGCATTTGATGAATAACTTGAACTCAAAGTGATTAATATTCATTCATGTTGGTAAAAAAAACAAGTTTAAACATTTTTTATAAGCATGAAGGCTAAATGAACCAAACTTGAATGTATTCCAACTTGTTTTTTGCCCAATAATTAACTAGTAATAATTTTAATAGAAGGCTTAATGATGGATCATATATTCTATTAATTCCACCTATAGGATCACTTGAGGAGTAAAACACCAAGTAAGGGAAGCTTTGATGCTTCTTGGCATAACTCTAGCTTTGTCTAAGCTCTCTAGATGTTAAGACTGTTCCAATTGATCTGGCAACCTCATGTAGCATCGTAAGACTTAAGAAGGAAATTTTTAAGGCTGAGAGACACTCTATCATTCTCGCTATAGATGGTCTATGTGTTTCTCTCATATTCTTCTCAGTCATTGAAGGAGCAAAACTAAGTAAGGAAGAGAGTCAGGTAGATTGTGAGGTTGAGTGTGAGAGAATCTTGGAGAAAAAATTAGGAGGATTGTTCGAGAGTCTTAGTGCTTGTTAGTGAAGAAGTAGAGAACGAAATTGCAAGTCAATGGTGCACTATTTCTTGCTTTTTTTTCGAAACTTTTCTACTATATTTGCTTTGATTAATAAAACGTGTTTCATTTTGTTTGAAGGCATCAATAGAAGTTATGTCTCATTTATCCTCTGAGTTAATGAGTAAAAGTTTTAGTGTTTATTTTTCGTTTATGTGACTTGTATGAAATTGATTCTGGTGAAGTTTTAACCTTTTAATTATAATTTACATTCAACATGGCTAGTTGAGTTGTTAAGAGCCATTGTGTTTTACATTATAACCATAAGAATTTACAACTCCCTGTGGGATCGATACTTAGGACTCCATTAAAGTCATTTATTACTTGAGCGATACGTATACTTGCATTATTATTACGGGTTGACAGCTTAAAAAATTCTACTATGCAAATATTCTTACTCAAACTATAGATGCTATAATAGGATGAAAGTTTGATTCTTTTTGGTAATTTTTAAAAATTAAAAATAAAGCAAACAACTAACTAAATTTAACTAGATATTTGTAAGATGAAGATAATATAAATAAGATATCTTTTTTCTTTATCATGCATCAGTAACAAGTATAAAAATTCTTTTATGGAAGTATTCAAATTGTGTTGTGCTAAATATGAGCAATATGATTCTTTACCTATACTAGAGATGTTATAAAAAATATTGGCTAATTTAAAGTTTGAATAGTCTTGAAGACAAGCTAGGTATAGAAGATACTAGCTCTCACTATAGAGTTCCCTTTACTCCCTCCACCTGGGAGCTAACATCTCGTATCAAGAACTAAAACTATAAACCAAATTGGGGGCTTTATTCTTTCACTCTAAAGTCCTTTAACTCTACACCCTTCAAAGATTATTTTCCTATTTATTTGCACTCAACCATATGAATTGCATTCTCAGGCATACAATCTCATGTGATTCTTACCATGAGTTGACTGAGACAATACCATCACAGATCTTACATGTTTTCACAACAATTATTAACATCTTAATTAGCCAAATTAAGAAGTAAAAGAAGTACAAGGTTTAAAATCATTACAACTTATTCCATCATTAAAGATTAATTCTTCACTCAACTTTCATTCAACACTTAATCACTTATCATTTTAAGGAAAAAGATAAAGAAAACTACTCAGAATTCATAGATAAAACACATCCACACTTAAGTTTAAAAGTAGAAATTATGCAAACAAACAAGAAGTATAAATTAAAACCAAATGTAGTCATAAAGATTATCTTAAATCCTCTTCACCAAACTCTTGAAGTTCCTTTGAATCTCTTTTGTTCCTTTCTCTTACAATACTCTCTACTCACATACTACAACTCCTCTCTTTCTTTTCTCTAAAAAGTATCCTAATTAATCTATGAGAGAGGCGCGATTACATCTAAACGGGGGCGCGTAGGAGAGTCTTCTTCAATCCAATCCAATTGTTCTTTTATAATTTCCCAAAAGGTGCTTGTCATTTCAAAATTTGTCCACATTCAATGAATATTCCAAGAGTTGCCTCCTTTCAAAAGCCCATTGAAAGTATTTTCATGTCCATTAACCATATCTCACATTGTTACCAAGAGTTGCTTCAAAATCCCCTTCAAAAATTCATCTAAATTCATTGAATCATCAAGTAACTACTTTTGAAACTTAAGCGCGAGGTTTGTGGCACTTAGGCGCTGCCTTCTCGGTTTTTCTGGCGCATAAGCACCAGTTCTGGGCACTTAGGTGTCACAGTTCTTTTGCACACCATCTTCATTTTTGCTCCAAATTTGATCCATCTTCACTCATTTCACCATTTTTCATCCATTTGATTGTACCTGATAGAAAAACACACAAATATCTTCCATTAAAGCGTATTATTCTTAAAAAAAGATATAAAAATGTATACATAGATGCTATATATTTTAAGTGTATGACACGCCAAAAAATTACCAACTTTTTATATATTTCTTATGCTCAATTTTAAGGATTTTTAATGATATTACATATTAAAGGAAGATATTTTGCATATTTTTGGTTTTAGGTACAAGAAATGGACTTTTAAAGAAAATGAAGCGAAAATGGTGTAATTTGGAGTAAAAACGAGCAAGAAAGAAAATTCTAACTTGGCATATTTTGATAAGTCTTTCTATGCTTAATCTACTTTATATTTCTCAAATATTTTTGAATGAAATTATATAATGAAATTATGAATGAAATTATATTTTAAAGAAAGGTTGTTTTCATGCTTATTTTGTAGGTATATCTGTTAAGAGCAAAACACAATTGAAACGGAGCGAAATGGAGCTGAAACAGCGCCAAACGGAGCAAAATGGTGGAGTTGCTGCAAAGTGGCACCTCATGCGCCAAACTGACGCTAGAGGCACCAAAATCTAGAGAACAGGCACTAGAGGCACCATAACTTGTGCTTGAAGCACCAAAAATGATATAAGACAAATTAAGGTAGTTTGAGAAGAATTTTAAGTAGATTTTGAAGGCTCAAAATGATTCAAAAGCCTCATGGAGTGATTCAATGCATCTAGATACTTTAAAATACTATTTAATGAAGGGATATGCCTCTTGAATCAATGGACATGTCTTTTGGAACTCAAGAGATTTGACTTTTGGAGAGAATTTTAAATTCTTTTTGGAGGGAGGCAGCCTCTAATAAAAGAGAGTGAACTCTAGGGCAAAAAAAATGTGTGTGTGTGTGTGTGTGTGTGGCGTGAGAGTGAAAGGAAGGCTTTAGAGAAGAGAGGATTTTCTTCTAAGGTCGTAAGAGGAGAGGGAATGTGAGAGATTTCTTCTTTATTACATTTCTAGGAGAGAATTGAGTGTGATTGTAAAGAGGGAAAGTGCTTAAAGGGAGCTTCTAGGGATTTGCTTGGGAAAGAGGGTGAGATAAGTTG
>NW_018165371.1:333824-344563 GCF_001263595.1 Phalaenopsis equestris
AAGAGTGTGAGATAAGTTGTGTTCTTTTATTTTTTTATTTTGTAAACTTGTTTATATATATATAATACATGTTTTGTCGTATCATTCTCATGAATTCTGAGTAGTCTTCTTTATCCTTCTCCCTACAATGAGATTTGGTTTTGTGAAGAATTGATTTTATTTTATAGGGTTTTAAATGTCCATAAGTTGTGATGATTCAAACACTGATCTTCATTTACTTTTTGATTTGAGCAAATATAATGTTAAAACATTAAAATGTGTTGAGAAATATGTGTTGAGAAATATATGATCCGAAAAGGCTATGATTTCTACAACATGGTGAGGTTCACGTTCGCTTCCATGGGAGAGGCTGTCATCTATGGGGTTGAGTGCAAATAAATAAGGAAATATATTATGTTGGATGCAGAATTGGAGATTTTAAGGTGAGAGATTAAAATCTTCATTTTGGTGCGGGTTGGGGAGTAGTGGGAGCTCTAGAGTGGTAGCCCGTATCCTCCCAGCCTAACCACGAAATTAGGGATCAAACTTTGGATTAGTTAATGTTTTTATGCACTTGGAAGAGGTGAAAGAATATGATTACACCTATTTGGCACAATACAATTAGATATATATATATATATATATTGGGGTTTCTAAAGAAAGCCCTATATTACTTGAAGAGATACGTGCACTTTCGTAGAACCTCTAGTGTGTGAGCTATTTTATATATTTTATAAACATTTTTATTTTGCACATTAACTACTTAATATAAATTGGGTCAAATTTTTTGTCATATTTTTGAAAGCTAAATTACTACGTAATTTCGGGATGGGTCAAGTTTTTGGCACTGTTTCTGGGGATTTAAATTAACATAAAACACACAGAAAAATATCACACAGTAAGGGCACATCAGTGTATCATGCTCCCTTAGGGTTTGGGTTTTCCAGAGAGTAGTGCGGTCGGCCAGGCCAGGGGAGGTGGCTAGCTGGCTGAGGGAAATTCAGAGAAACTTTAATTGTGGTTAGTTTGGTGCTCAATTAGGCTAAGGCATGAATAAGTGGGTTGACCAATTTTGGGAACAAGGTTTGCACAATTTGAGTGACCCATAGTCCATGGCACCAAGTTAGGGTCCCAAGTGATGTGATTAGCATCCTAGGAGGTCTTAGGATGGTAGAAGTGATTAAGCTTGAGTTAATTTTAGAGGCTCAGGTTAATTTGGTTTTAGGCTCACAATTAGGGTTTGAGCTAAAAGAATGGGTTTGGGCTTAACTTGGGCTCATATCCAAATTAATTGAATGATCAATTTGGTCTAGGGGAATTCCATGAAGAGTTTAAAAAATGAATTTGGTGAAATTCAAATGATCACATGGCTTGATTTTGACGAAATTTGGAATTGGGTCAATTTCAGAGTATTTGGTTTGAGCTTGCATTTTGGGCTTCAAAATTGGGTTCAATTGGGCTTATACATGATGCATTTTGATTTAGATTTAAAATTGGAGAGGTTTGAAATGAATTTGGTAGAAATTGAGAGTGGTTTGGGGATTTTAGGCATTTAGGGGCAATTTGGGAATTTTGGCCAATCTGGTTTATTTGGGTGCAATTGAAGATGTTAGGCAGTTATGATTGGTTGGGAGAGGCTTAGAATGATTTTAGAGATTTTGGCAAATTTTGGGGCATGGGGGTATTTTGGTAATTTTAGGAAAGTTAGGGGTATTTTGGGAGTTTTGAGGGAATTAGGGTGTTTTGGGCAATTTGAATGGTTTGGAATGGTTTGATATGATTTTTTGGTAGGAATTGGTAATTTGGGCAATTTTGGGAAATTTAGGGTTCCAGGAGCATTTTGGTAATTTTTGAAAAAAGAGTAGAAGGCCAAAGATGAGTGTTTAAGTGGAATTGAAGGCTATTGGAAATGCTAATCAAAAGGACAACCCTTTAGGGCCATGAGACCAATGGGCACGATCCGAAAAGGCTATGATTTCTACAACATGGTGAGGTTCACGTTCGCTTCCATGGGAGAGGCTGCCTTAACCAAAGGCTAAGGGCTTGGGGACCACCCACATGAGTTTCCAAAAGAGTGGGGAAACAAGCTAAGTGAATGTGATTTTGGGGTTTTAAGAATGTGTGAGAGGGGTTTGAACATTTGTGTGTGTGTAGGTCTGACCAAGACCAAAACCAAGCCACCCAGGGCTAACCCTAAGGTCTGACAATCTTATGGGGAATCCTCTTGAGCTCCCCCATGTTGGTTTCATCCTTCTAAGTGCTACAGGTCAAAACTACACATGTGGAACTCCAAGAAGAGTAAAAAATATTTAGAATTTCTAATGGGGTAGGGTTTCTTCACTAGTCTATAGTTAACAAGAATGTCATATGGATAGATCCTAGGCTTCTAAGGAATAAAGACCAGACCTCAACAAAAGTGAGGTCAATAAATGGGCTCCAAATAGGTGTAGTGTGTCGGATGAGCACACCGCACGTATTGGCGTTGATTGAAGAGATCAACAAAACCAACACAGACATTCTAAGCTAACTAACTTGGAACAAAATGTAGAATGAGTGAAGAAGGCTTCCTCTTGGGAGTAGTGGGTGAACCTCCAATTGAAGTTGTGAAATTTTAATTGTGATCATGGCTCTTTTACCCTTATAAAGGGGTGTTTTATGAATTTAGGTGGGCAACCATCAGAGTTCCTTGTTGGGAACTCGATGGTCGTGACAAGCTTGATTTGTTTTTTATTTGAATTTAGATTTTAATTTTTGATTTCGACTTTGATCTTGAATTATATTTTTGAGTTAAATTTTGTGATTTTACAGAATTTTAAATTAAAAAAAGTTAGAAAACCAGGCTGAGATGGAATGCACGGGGACTCATATCCAACTCAAGGACTAGTGAGAAAAAGGAGTGATACGTTGGGAAGGAAAGCTTGGTGACTCACATCCAACCCAAGAGGTAACACAAGTACGGAGAGTGCCACATCAGGAAGGAAAGCACTGGGACTCACATCCAACTTAAGAGGTGACAAGTGATGCTAAGATGAGAATAGGATGCCTTACTTCACTTAAGGGGGTCTCACACCTATCTTGAAGTGTTGAGACGAGAATAGGATGCCTTAATTCATTTAAGGGGGCCTCACACTTATCTCGAAGTGTTGAGGTGAGAATAGGATGCCTTACTCCACTTAAGGAGGCCTCACACCTATCTCAAAGTGCTGAGAATGTCACATTACACAGGAAAGCACAAGAGCTCGTATCCAACCCAAGAGGTGTCAGAAGGGAATCAGAATTTAGGTACTAAACCAGAGATGGGAACTGAAATTTAAGTACCAACTTCGGAATGAGAATCAGAATTTAGGTATTGATCTCGAGAATTTGATTTTTCTACATTATGAAGGAAAGCTCAAGGATTCTCATCCAACCCAAGAGGTAGCGGAGGGAATCAGATTTTAGGTACTGACTCCGAGATGGGAATTAGAATTTAGGTACCAACCCTAAGAATGAGAATTAGAATTTAGGTACTGACCTCGAGAATTTGATTTTGCTATAATGGGAAGGAAAGCTCAGGGACTCACATTGAACTCAAGAGGTAGCGGAGGGAATCAAAATATATGTACTGATCCCAAGTTGAGAATAAGAATTTACGTGTCGACCCTAAAGATTTGATTTTGCTACATTAGGAAGGAAAGCTCAGGGACTCACATCCAACCCAAGAGGTAGTAGAGGGAATTAGAATTTAGGTACTGATCCCAGGATGGGAATCAAAATTTAGGTACCGACCCTAAGAATGAGAATCAAAATTTAGGTATCGACCTCGAGAATATGATTTTGCTACATTGGGAAGGAAAACTCAATGATTGACATTCAACCCAAGAGGTAGCAGAGGGAATCAGAATTTAGGTATTGATCCCAGGATGAGAATCCAATTTTAAGTATGGTTCCCGAAGATTTGATTTTTGATATATTTGAAAGGAAAACTCAGGGACTCACATCCAACCCAAGAGGTAGCGGAGGGAATTAAAATTTAGGTACTAGTCCCATGATGGAAATCAAAAGATTTGTGAGTGCGAAAAACTTGGCGAAAAGAAATGAGGGAATTTGTGGACACTTTATGCAAAGTTTGGGAATCTTGTGAGAGTGGAAGTTATGGAAATTTGTGCGAATGGTGGACTTTGTGGTGCGAAGAGTACGAAGTTTCGAGTAAATTTGTTCTTTATTTCTATCATTTTCTTTTATTATTAGTATATTTTCTAAATTTGATGTTCTTTCATTCTCTTTTAACTTTGAATTTTATTTTCATTTATTATCAAACTTTTTTTGTATCATTCTTTGTTTGTTACAGTTTGGGACTAACGTATGGTCCTATGGCTTTTTATCAATCGCACAAACGTGACAGCTCAAAAACACATGTTGAAGCAACAAGAAATGATCCTCATTAATTTTTTGCCGAAATTTAGTACAACTGATCATATGCAGACGCTATCCAAAACAACATCAGGAGTACATCCATGTAGAAACTGTAGATTCTTATGTCATATGCTCCCTGCTCTAGCACATTACAAAAAGGTAGCAAACATCTGTTTGTCCCCTGAGGTCGTCTTGTGATCAAGCTAACATCCTAAGCCACGCTCCGGGACAAAAATCCCCTTGCGTATACTTAGAGGTACAGTTATCTCATAGCTCAAGCGATCAAAGTCCCTCCAAGTCCGGGTCGGGCCGGTATCCATACGATATCTTGCTATCATCCATCCTTCGTACCTTTTTTTAGAGATTATATCCCGGTGTTCGATTTACTTTTCTCCTCCCATTAAATTTGGATGAAAACTTTATTTCAACCATTGAATGAAAGTTAAAATTGGTGTTTGAGATGCTTTTGGAGATTCTACATATTTGCTGAAACGAATTAGCCAAAATTATAGCTCATTCCTTATTTTAAGTGGGATATTATTTCTTAGTTTCTGGATTGGAGTCTCTTAATTTTGGTTTGGTTTGGCTGAACTTTATTTTCTCTTCCTCATTTCTTCCTTCCTGGAGTTTGTATGAGCTTTCGTTTTTGGCTTTTGAGCTTTTGGGTTCTCTTGCTGTTAATCCCTATATTTTTATGTTCTTTCATATTTTTTCTAGTTTTTTAGATTGTTGTTAGATGTTTTTGGGTGTTGATCCTATTGGTGCTACTTGTTGTTGATCCTAATGGAGTCGTTTGTTGCTGATCCTTGTGTTGTTATTTGTTGCTGATCCTAGCAGTGCTGATTGTCGTTGATTCGCGTGAAGTTATTTGCTGTTAATCCTTGTGGTTTTGCTCTTCTTTTGTTGGAGTTCTTACTTTTGTGAAGGATCGTTTGGAATTAGAGCTTTCTGGAGGCTGTTTGGTGTCGATTTAAGTGGTTTTCTCCTAGAATTGTTGTTTCGGTGTCTCTTTTTGAGCTCCATTATTGTAGCGCTTTTTGTTTTTGTCTTTAGTGTCATTGGGTTGCGTTCTACTTGTGTTTCTTGAGTTGTACCTTTTTTTTCTTCTATTGAATGTAGTTGGGACTCTCATCTTTTCTCAAAAAAAAAAAAAGCATTAGAAAAATACTTCACCGTACTTGTAAATAAAGAATCCAACATAATTTTTAGGTTATTTGGTTACAACATATTCTACCAATCACAACAAAGATAACGCTATACATATACATACATACATACATATATATAATATATATATATATATATATATATATTAAGAGAGTGTTTGAGACACTTTACAGAAATACTTTCTATCCGGATTTCGGAGGTAGCTCTATGTGCTGACTACAATAATATGCCGCCACGTGTGAAACATCGCGGGGCTTATTTCGAGATTATTGAAGTGGAACTGAGGAGGTTATTTCAGAGGTATTGAAAAGAAACTCATATATTCCACTTCCATAACCCCGAAACAATCCAGAGATGAACCCGAAATAACCTCCACGCTTCCAGTTCAATAATCCTAAAATAACACCGCGGAGGTTCTTCCGGAATTATTGAAGTAGAACCGCAAAAGTTATTTCAGGGTTATTGCGCTGTCTCGCGGTTCGACTTTAATATTTATTTAAGTGGGCCCGATATACCACACAGGACGGTATATTACCACACAGGACGGTATATTACTGGAGTCCGCACATAGAGCTATATACGCAGTCGTAATGAAATTTTTTTTTCACTATTTACAGGCAGATTTACTTGTATGGATTTAACGTAAATCCATCAAACAAGAATTCGATGGATTTAAATCCCGCCTTCAGCTAAATCCAAACATTTTTGAAAGGTGATGGTAATCCTGGATTTATTAAATCCGAGCTGAAGGTAAAATTACCTCATCGTTAAATCTTTAAAACAAATGTCAAACAACTATTATGAATTTAACGGGATTTAACCTAAATAATACCAAACATATTTTAAATTTAACCTCATTGCATTGCTTAAATCCAGTTCTTTCCGATTTAATAAATTCTATTTAAATCAGAAAAAAATGTTCTCCGCCAACAAAGTGAAATGGCTAGTCCGGAACAATCTCCTAACCGGTCCGGGCGCAATCAAATTTGCACAGCATAACAACATTGACTAACAAAAGACCTCGCAGAACAGAAGCATTCCCCAACAGCTATCATAAGAACACTTCATCCTTCCCAACCCCTGTCGCAAGTCCAAACCTTTCAAGGCGCCTCATGAACAAAACAAGTATTAGCAACTACTTCCTGCATATTCGATCCATGACTACAACAAACGCCATTATAAGCTCACAGTCCACTCCTGCCTTGACATTCAGCGTGAACACATCATCTCCAAGCTGTACCAAAGAATTCGCCTTTTTCCGAGTTATTTGAGCCACCATCTCCTCCCAATTCCCTCTACCCTGCCTTATTATTCTGCAAGATCTGCTCCTAAAGCTTCCCTCCACCCAGAATCTTGGCTCTTCTTCATCAGTAATGCGACTAATCATAAACACCTCGGCTACATCCATCTGGCAATGAAGAATGGATGGTCTTCTCATTGAGAAAAGTGGCTTATTTGATCTTGTCTTCTTCTTCTCTCCTTCATATGCATCCCATTGATCATGCATGCTTAGCATCTGCAATAATGATGCAATGAGCATGCGAAGTTAATAAATTTATAACATTTTAATTAATATTTAGTAAAAAGGAGTCACCTTTGGCTGGAGAGATAGGAGAGGCTTTCCTGCTGCGTCCATGAGGAGGAGTGTTTTCTGGTTTCTGCAATAGTTGTCAATTCTGAAGGTTAATTTGCCATCTGCATCGTACACGGAGAAACCATCCATCCCTACGAATCCCATGCTCGATCTTTTCCACACTGTCCATCTCATCGTGGACGTTGTAATTGTTGCTGTCGTGGTCATCGATCTCATCATCAGCTCTGTCTCTCCGTCCTCATCAATGATGGGATGTCTCTTGCCGAACATTGAATTCGAAGGATGGAGTTAATGGGTCAAAATGTTTGGCTGTATTTATAAACATATATGTCTAAGGAGATTACTTTTGCGTGAACAACATGTCAAGAATAAATCAAGAATGGGCAGACAGTGCTTAGTAACAAGTTGTGACAGGTGGAGCCATAAGTTTTTCAAATGGGGGCACAGAATGATTTTTTTTAAATTTCTCTGAGTTTTTTTCTTTGAGTTTATAAAGGAACCGAATAATTTGTAGTTTAATTTTTTTTTTATATCTATTTATGTGAATGAATTCACACTTTATGTTAAGAATTATAATAGAAAATAATTTATTTCTATATAAATTATTTCCTTAATATAAGGATTTATTTTCTTTCATATTTTATATTTATTTTTTAAGATTAAGAATTATTTGGTTTCCTATCTTATTTTATTTCATTTATCTCCTAATAATTAATATGAATTAATTATTGGAGATATTATATGATATATCTTTCCTTACATATTATTTTCTTTTTATTATTTTTCCTATTATAAAGTTCTTGTAAGGATTATTTATACATTCGTTCATATCAATTAAATAAAATAATTATTCCACTTTATTCCGCATTATTCTGAATTTCAACGTTTGTAACAACTTGTTTTTCTAAAGATAAAATATATCAATTTTGTAACTACAACTTTGAAAAAATTATTTTCAGCAAATAACAAATGATACGAGGTTAAAGTTTTAGTTATTCCAACGTACAATAATAATGAAAGAGAAAAAAAAAATAGATATATATATTTTTATGAAAGCGGGGGTTTATGTGTATACAAGCAGTGACTTATTATCAAATAACATACATTTCCGTAATAATGGGAATTGCTGGCAATGATTTTATTAAGCATCTCACCCTTGAACAGTTAAAGATATTTAAATATAAGTCTTTATATCTTTGATTTAACATAAAATAATTGGACAAACGATGGGTTAATTTTCTATATATATATTTTTTACATTTAAATATTTATTTATTTTTACTCATGTTTATTAAAGTTTAAACAGATAATTAACATTTATTGAAAATATCATTTCTTAATATTTATATGATTTGTGTGTTTACAGGAATTTAGATTTTTTCTGACGGCCACAATCCGTCAGTTATGATAAGAAAAACTATTGTTTTTAACGTTACCGGCGATTTTAAGTTTGTATGTAAAACACTTGCCGGTAATTCCAAAACCGACTTATATTCTAACTATATAAATTTAACGATGGTTGTTCGCAATTTAATGCTGTAGTTTTTTTTTCAAAAAAATTCGAGTCGTCGGTTATCATCAGTTTGTATGACTGACGGTTCCTCCGTCAGTAATAGCAACGACATACATGACAAAGAGTGTCACACCCATTGATTTTTTTAAGTAAGCAAAACCGTCGGTTATATGTCTTTTATGTATCCTTTTTTATAACTAACGGTTGAAACTGTCAGAAAAGTGTTGCACACACTTATTTTTTGACGCGGGTGTGTCGGTTAAGTGTCGTTTAAGTGTCATTTTTAATAACCGGCCAGTTAACTGTAGGAAAAGTGCCGCACCTGTCGTTTTTGTGTGATACACCTTGAGTCGTTGGTTATGTGTGGGTTAGGCGTCGGTAAAAGCATCAATTGGCTAGCTATCGGTTTTACCTACGGATAAATTTGAAACCATCACAAAGTCGACGACAAAGCGTCGGAATCCTTAGCATAAGGAAAAAAGTTATTTCTTTCGTATTTACATTTACAACACCTATTAGCACAACATTAAATATACAATTTCAAATATTTAACGAAATAACATAGGTGCCAAATAGTAAATTGTTTAACCAAATAATGAAATAATAAAAATGAATTTACTCTAAAATATGTATTCACTGTTCATAAAAAAATATATGTCTAAATGTACATAAACATAAAATAAAGTAAAAAAGAAAACTCCTTCTAATCATTCTCCTCTATCTTGTCAACCTCATCGTCAACATCCTCTGACGCTTCCTCCTCCTCTAATGTTGTAGTTGCATTGTTATGCTCCCTCATTCGCTATCGGAAGGAATCCAACTTAGCTTTCAACTTGGCCTCCAAGTTGGCCTCTAGCTCCAACCTCATCTGAGAGAAGCGGGCCTTCATCTCAGTAGAGAATGCCGCAGTGCGCCTAAAGATCTCCTTATCTTGTGCGGTAGAAGTAGAAGTTGCAAATGCACTGATGGATGGGTGAGCGTCGTAGGCAAATCTTTGCAACCTAAGTCCGTAGACTCGACCCTTCTTCTTCCCTCTAGCAGTCTCCCTCCATAGGTCGTACTCGGAAGAATCATGCTTGCATATCATATTACCTCCTGAAGCTTGGGATCGGCTCTCCTTCAGCTTCTGGAATCTCTCCTGCAAATAAAAATATTTACATTCAGTTAGAGCTAATATGTATTAACATCAAACTGATTTAGGTCGTTAATTACCTAGGTCGCACGGGAATCATCGTCAATCTAGAACTGGTCAGACTGCATCCTGTGGGTGCACTAATGTACATCGGCAGCGGATGGCTCTCTTCTAATCTCCACAACATGTCCATAAATCAAAATTGATAGAATATATGTTCTAACAATAGAAAACATTATTGAATAAATGAAATATTATCAACTTATGCTTGTATTATGTTATGTGGAAGCGCCTCAATAATTTTCTTGGAGGGCCCATACATCCACAGTCCGACGACCTATTCTATTTTGCTTGCTCCCTCTTCTTATAGTAGTCCAGAGAATTACATGCCCAAAGAAGCATGGCAAAAACATTCTCTCCAGGGGCATAGAGGGCACTGTCACAATTTTCGGATATCGCCTAACATGTCCCATAAGTGATTGTTGCCCTTGAGCTCAAAGTTATGTGGGATGTGCACCTCGTGCTCAAGGGGTCAGGAGAATCGTTTTTACAAATAGTATAGGAATTACGTTCCATTGATAAATAAATTAATTAAATTAAGGTATTTGTGAAAGATACTTATCAGAAACTCCTAAAATCAAAGTTCTCAAATGACCATCAAAATCTCTTTTCATAACAAGTATGTTGAGTTGTACTTGCTCCAAATAATATCCCAAATGACATAAATATTATGGGTCGAGGGTAGAACCTTAAAAAAAAAATTCATATTTTTATATTAAATTGAAAAAATACAAAGATTATTGACCGTATTTAAACAAAAAAACATAAGTGTTGCTGACAGGCTTGATTTTCTATTTGTAGCCTATCGACTCCTACCCAATAGAGGTAGTGTGAGCCTTTCATGTACTCAACCCCGCTACATTTGGGGTGGTGGTAGGGGTGGGGTAGGGGTAGGGGTG
>NW_018165371.1:344633-373378 GCF_001263595.1 Phalaenopsis equestris
TCATGTGGGTGTGGGTGCTAAGGCTGTGGCAGGGAAGGAGGTACATAGTTGGGTGTAGAGGTGAGGGTCGAAGAAGTGGTGTGGTTAAGTGTATGGGCTTGGGCAGTGAGGGGTGGGTGCGTAGGCGGGGGCATAGATGGAGGTTGGGGAGGTGGCGAGAGCGTTGGATAAGAGAATGTGGGGGTGGGTGTGGGAGTGGGTATTGAAGTAAGATGACCTCTTCTTACGTTCTTCTTTATCAGATAGCGTTGTGCTCCATGCCTCCACCTCACTTGAGTGGCTGCGTAGCTATAGCGGCATTCACTTTTAGATGGAGACGCCGTAATCAATTAAAAGTCAATGTTTGATCATTTAATGATCTTGACAGAAATAACATACTCAGATATTAAAAGATACAACTTCGAGCCGAGATGATGTTGGTTTCAAATAAATTTGATATATAGGATTCAAATAAATCTGATCCAAAATTTTGGCTCATACCTCGACGTATTTTTTTCAATTCAATTTTCATACGTAAGTCAAACTTAAAATCAATTTCAGAGCGATTATAATTTTTTGAACTAAATCATAATCCGAATTTGGTACATATCTCAAAATTTGATAATTTAAATTTGCATGATTTATTAAGATACATTCAAGCTAAATCCTTTTATCAAACAACCCCTTAATCTAAAGGCCAACATTCTGCGTCATAGAGCAGTGCAGGTCTTACCACCATCTTATAAAAAATTTTCCTTAAGTCTAAGAAGTATTTTCTATCACACAATAGGCATGATGCATTCCTCCACTTCAACCAACTAATTTGAAATATACTAATTAATCACATCCCCATCCATATCACCATCATTTTAAACAAATCATTTGAGATATCTTGAATGTTCACACCTTTTAAATGTTTTGATCACTCGTTGTTACAACTCTGCCGCTAGAGCTACTGCCACTAAAAATACATTTCAAGTATTCAGTTCTAGATCCACTCAAACAATGGACTTTCAACTCCAATATCAGCCTCATAAGTTAAGTTTTTCTAAGTCTTTCCTAATCTTATCCACAAGAAGGAGACCATTGACGAAAAACATACTCAAAGGTGCATCCCACTGTAAATGTATAGTAATAGCATCAATAAATAAAGCAACACATATGTTCTTAACACCGATTCTAGAAGTAATTAGAGTTGCTAACAATTCACTTTCAAGCTGAGCTGTGGTCGACCCAAAATTGGCATGATAAAAATTTGATCTAAAATTTTGGCGCGTTTAAACTGATCTGATCTTGATTTGAGCCAAAATTCAAATCAATCTTTGAGCAATTAATGATTTGCAAGCTAAATTCACTAAATTTAAAGTCATATGTTGTTAACGACCCAATTTCGAGCCAAGCTTGGGTTAGCTCAAAATTGGCTAAAAAAATTTTTATCCAATTTTTTTGGCTCGCAGCTTGGCTCATTTATTTTAATTGAATCTTGAACTGAGCCAAAATTCAAATCAATCTTCAAGCGATTAACGATCTTTGAGCTAAATTTACCACCCTAAATGTAATCAAACTGAAATAGGAAATATATTAAGCAAACCTCATACTTTGTTAAAACTTAAACCTTAAGCTCATTCTTCAAAGCAAATGAAAATAAAACGAATATGAAGAATAAAGATTACCTCCTTGAACGTTTAGTGTAGTAGAGGAGCAAGAAGAAGAGAAAATAGGAGTTTCAGGTCACTGTAAGCAACGATCCCACCTCTACATTCCGAGCTAGCTCCTATTATAATTGTATCTTGAGGGTTTCAGGGACAAAGGTAATTTTGAATGAAATAAAGAGGGACAAGCAAGGGTTTCGGAGAAAGGCAGAGAGTTTCATATAGAGAAGTCAAAGGTTGAGAGGGAAGTGATTTTGGGCGGGGTATAGGATTAATTCCGACGGCCTATAAAAAGCTTTCATTGTATCAGTTATTAACACTATTACCGACGGTCTTTCCGATCAGTTAATAATAAAATATGTTGATTGAAAACTTATCATATGGCGGGTACAAAGATAACCGATGAATTATAACCGTTGCTTAATATTTGCTTATAACCGACAGATTAGTCCGTCGGTAACAATTAAAAACAGTCGGAAAACAAAATATTGTTAATAAGTTATAGTATATTTTATAGTTATGTTATCACAAATAACCAAGATAAAAGGTAATCGTATAAGCGTCGGTAATTAAAACAACTTTTTTTCCAGCGTGTAAAAAGCTGTCGGTTTTATTATTTTTTCTTGTAGTGTGTTACGTGCCAAAAATTCGTGGAAGTTGACCGATAATTTAATATCTTAATAATGCACGAATATTCAACACATTAAAAAAATAGCAGGAGGAGAAACCAAATTGTTTTATGTAGAAAAAACTCTGAATAGAGACAACCGCAGCGTCGTATCTGGTCAAAGTAATTAACTATAATTGTGTAAATACAATGATACACTCTTTTTTCATAATTGGGAGAACGGGCTTACTATTTCACGTTAGATATATACAATACTTGTTGGTATACATCATAAAGAAAAATACATGTGCTAGGAACTACTGTCGTATTCTGAATATGATAGTCGTGAGTAGTAGACTCTAGTGGTCGATGGTTAGTGGCGTCATGTGGTGACAGTCTGTGATGGTCGACAGTGGCCGATGTGAATGGTCGTCATTGATTGACAACTACGGAGGTTGGAAGTTATCGTTGGATCTTCAATATATATGTTATTTATAATATTCATACTTGGGATACAAGCTTTGCAAGCAGTGATCAACGGCGACGGGAGGTTGGCAACGGCAGCCGAAGGGTGATGATCATCAATGGTCAGTAGCTACGGAGGCTGGCAGTTCTTGTTGAGTCTTTTGTCTAGAAGTGGCTCTTGAATTCTTCTTCTTCTCCTCCCTTTTTAAGTGAAGAGAATGGATTTATTTATAGCCACTGGATATGAGCATTTTGATCTTTGGGGAACTAGCTTACTCAACCAACTGATCAGACCGCTCATATTAACCCCTCTTAATCATAGGAGATTGAGTACATTAATAATCTCAGAGATTCTTCTCATTTAAAGGCTCGATTTGATTATAAATATGTCAAATTTGGAGTCTATTTAATTAATAATCCAACGCCTCCAAATGTGCTTCATTATTTTGATTTTAGTTATTGACCCAACATTGGTATCATTGGGTTCCTCTTATTGAGAATGTTAATTTGACTAAAAGTTATTAAAATCGGGGCCCTAGATGACCTTGAACGAGAATTTAAAATATTTATTAATAGAAAATATATCGAGAATCATGTTTGATGATATAATTTTTATGACGATGTATTAATATGTATTCTTGCGAAATTATAATTATAATACTTTTTTTTGTTCTTAATGTAATTATAAAATTCCATTTTATTACAAATTTATATTTATTAGTAAACTAAAAAAAGTTACAAAAAAATAAAAAGATTTCAGTCACCTATTTAAAAAAAAAAAGATACGTAACCAGATCTTACTAAAATATTAATTTTATAAATTTTTCTTAATTCATGTACGTTTTGTTAAATATAATATTATAATATATTTAAAATTTTATCGTAATAAAATAAAATTTTAAATTAAATAAAATAAATATTATATATTTGTGCCCCCTTGCGTCGTGAGTAGCGACCTCTTCTTAAAATTTGTTTCTTTTATATATTTCTTCTAATGCCATTTACATACATGACACCCAATTCTTATTTATTTACATATCTAACGCCTAAACTTTAATTCTTATACTTATACCATTTTAATCTTTCATATATGATAATAAAATACAATCATTTTAAGCTAAAAAAGGTGAGCTATGGTGGAAAGTACGTAAATATTGTTACATAGGTGCTAGGTATGTAAATACGTAGGAGTGGAGTGGTATTTATGTAAATCGTCCTTTTTCAATTAACTGAAGTTCGTGTTCGGTTCGTCAATGAGTTCGTGTTCGATTCGTTCGATAAGTAAACGAGACGAACGCGAACAAATCTTTTTCGTTCGGTTTGTTAAACGAACCATACGCGAACAGTGATGCGTTCGTTCGTGTTCGAATCGTTATTGTTTGAAATATAAAATAATTTAAAATAATTATATATATATAATTTGTGATATTTTAAAACATTAAATTTTATAAATTATAATATATAATAAATTAATAATAATAATATATTAATATACTATAGTAGTAATATACTAATATAGATATTGTATATTTATATAATATAAGTTATATAATTAATATATAATATTATTTTTATATATTAATATTAGAGATGACAAACTAGCTCGTCGTTCGCGAACAGCTTGTGAACAACTCGTGTTCGGCTCGTTCGTTAAGAAACGAACACGAGCTTATTTCAAACAAACTAAATTTTAAACAAACCGAACACGAACACAAGCTTTGTTCGTTCGTGTTCGGTTCGTTTACACCCCTAGACGCAGCATAGCCGCATAGGTAAGTTGGTATGTAAACATTTCTATTCAGCTGACAGGCATGTAAATACAATAGGAGTTGGCGTATGTATGTAAATCGCCCTTTTTTTATGAATTAGCTGAAGTGCGTGACGAAGCAGCGGGAAGGGCAAAGCGGACAACCGCCGCCAGTGCGATTGAGTAGTCATTAGATAAAGATCTATTATATTGGAGCTGAATGTTTCTCTATTTGTGGACCTATTATAGAACTCGAATTAAGTGTGCCTTTTTGATTTCTTCAACGCCTCTGCTGAATTTGGCCACAGAAAAATATTGCTTTTAGATTTTAAGGAAGATGCTATATTTTTAGTATGATCTTTTCAATTATATATCAGAAAAGAATATACTATTTGTTGAAGAATTTATCTTCAAACGTGGAAGGAACTCATACAAACTTATAACATGCAAAGTGTTCGTTGAGGAAAAGCTTTTGAATAACTAATCGCTTAATCTTTTGAGTACTCTTACGCTATGCCGCGTGCAATCTCTCCACATATTTTTTTACTGTGGCCAGCTCTTACTTTTAATGAAGGGGAATTTCTAGCATGACTACATTCACTATGTTCATTTATATTACGCAATGAACTTCAAATGGGAACAACTAGGCTCTCTCTATGTTATTGCAAACTTTAACAAGTCCAACCATGTTCACTGATCGCAAAAACACCATAAAACATGAAATAAATCTTCTCCTGCTCATGATCGATTCCATCAAACATAAATTTCTTACCATTTGACACAACCTATCATTCCTATAATCAATAAGAAAATTTATATCTAATAATTCTACGTATAAATGAAATAGAAATATAAATTTTTTAAACTGTGGAGCTTTTAATTGGATTTGAATCAAGTCAAATAGATCATCTTCTGAGCTCTTTGCATATTTTTCAATCTTTTTTTAACTGATTGCATTTATTCTTTAATTGGGTTTGATCATATGTTCATTCAATTGTTTCTTCAATCTTTTTGTAATGTTCTGTCAATCTTCTTTGCTGAAATGTGTTGTTGACCTATTTTTCAGCTCAATCTCTTTCAAACAAATGCCACCGAAGAGAAAAATAGGGAGGATGACAAGACATCACATCATCCACTATATTAAAATGATATAAGACATCAAATGTTTTTATTATAATATACTAATTAATATTCTTCAAAATTTTCAAGAATAAATATGAATAACTAAATAAATCAAAGTTCCTTACATCAATTTAACAAAAAACATGGCAAAGTATAAACCATTAAAGACAAATAAAATATTTCAAAATAATGATTATCGAACATTAAAAAAAAATAGATAATTTCTTTCATGAAACTTTACATATATACCACACAATTCCTATGAATGTACAAATCTAACATAATTATATCATATAATTCATACCTTGGACAAATAATATATATATCACATCGATACACATGAAAGTACAACTTGTAAAATTCCTTGCTATTCTTTGAGATCCAACTATATATTTTTTTATTAAGCCTTACATACATACCTCACAATTCCTAAGAATTTATGAAACTTCAAATGGTTAGCAAAATGAGCACCTAAAACTTTAATGAAACCACAAAACTATCACTCCCTTACACATTGCCATAATCTTCTTCTTACTCCAAAAAATTTAACAATCTCTCTCTCTCTCTCTCTCTCTCACACAACAGAAATTATTACATCAGGGCACTTAATGCAAATTTATATCAGATGTCTGATAATAGGGGGCCACATTGCAATTTGGGCCCAGTGACATACACGGTTCAGACCCGGGTTGCCACGTTGCATCAGGTGACCTGATGCAATATTTTTTCCTTGAACAAAGAGGGGGACCTCCTTTTCTCTAGCAATGTCGGCAACCAAAGAATTTGGTGACTACTTTGCTTTCCACTGGATGAGGGAATGAAGAAATAGATCCAAGCAAACTATTCTTCACTAAGATCTAGGAAAAAAATGTCCATCCAATCCTGTTATGGTGTGGCTCATATACCATATAGGGACAGACGCTAGAACGAAGCGGAGCGGAGCGGAGCGAAAGAATCTGTCCAAATTGGGAAGTTACGTTATATGGGTTGGGGCTATACGGTACAGGGGTAATTTGGGAATTACATATTGTACTGCAGGGCTTACTCTAGGATTATAAATAGACCTGTTTGTAATCCTAGGTCTTTGAGAGAGTTGAATTTTGTATTCTGTATTCTTTTCTGAATATTGAAAAGGAGGTCGCCGCTCTGCTCCCGAGGATGTAGGCATCTTTGCCGAACCTCGTTAAATCTCTGTGTTCTTCTTGATTTGTGTCGTTATTACTGTTTTTCTTCGCCCTTATTTTCTCGTTAAATCTCTGCAACTGCACATGCCGCAACCTACCTCCGCGGCAACCGCACATGCCGCAACCCCTGCGGCAAACCTGCGAACTCCGCAACTGTACATGCTGCAATTCCTGCGACAGATCTGCAAACTCCGCTGCAACTGCACATGCCGCAACTTCTGCGACAAACCTGCGAACTCCGCTGCAACTGCACATGCCGCAACTCCTGCGACAAACCTGCGAACTCCGCTGCAACTGCACATGCCGCAATTCCTGCGACAAATCTGCGAACTCGACCTCGCCTAATATCGCGAAGGTTCATGAACTGTCGCTCCTCAAAATCGCAACGCCCCCTCTACCTCTACCGCGACCTCACCGAAGCATAACTCGCCGAACTGCCGTAGCCCTTTATCCGAACTGCTTCTGTTGCTGCTTGAGAAATTGGAAAGATCAAAATTGTTCGCAAGGCGGACGGGCTCGCGGGAACGAACAGGTGCGAAGCAGTTCGGATAAAGGGCTACGGCAGTTCGGCGAGTTATGCTTCGGGGAGTTCGCGGTAGAGGCGGCGTTACGATTTTGAGGAGCGACAGTTCATGAACCTTCGCGATATTAGGCGAGGTCGAGTTCGCAGATTTGCCGCAGGAATTGCGGCATGTGCAGTTGCAGCGGAGTTCGCAGGTTTGTCGCAGGAATTGCGGCATGTGCAGTTGCAGCGGAGTTCACAGGTTTGTCGCAGGAGTTGCGGCATGTGCAGTTGCAGCGATTCTTGTTTTATTCCGCTTCAATTTCACAACAAATCCCTTACTGCAATAACTAGATTCAAATCTTTGCGAACTTTTTCAAGTACTCACCAACCTCCAACGCCTATTCATGAAATGTTTTTACTTCCATGGATAAAAATTACACCTTCCAATTTCTATGAAACAGTATAGATCAAATTAGATCCCTATAATAACAATGCCATATAACTGGGATACTTTAAAGGTATAACATATTTAACAAAGCACCATCAACAAATTATAAATAAAAAATTGACTAGTTGAGCCAAGAAACTAGAGGCAAGAACATGAGAAATGTTATGGGATGGTTGAAGGAAATGACAAGAATAATTGGAATCATTTCCGAAATCTACATCCATTAAGCAAAAAAAGAAAAAAAGATGGCTTCCTGCTTATGTGTTTTTGGCTTTTAACAACCCTTCGATCCATATGCTAGACATATAATATGCAGATTGAGCAGTCTCACAACCAACTAGGTTCATATAATTTTTGGAGGATTTACATGCATACCATCTTATTCATTTGTATTTCTATATCTAACAAATAGTCTTAATTTTTACATATAGGCCACTTGACATTGACATGAAGAGGTGTATTTTACTTCTTAAAAGTTATAATAGTGGTATTTTTTGTGTGATATGAAAGATTTGGGTGGTATGTATGTAAATGTTCCATAATTTTTTAGTTTTAAGATTTTCAAACTTTTGAGAAATGGCATTTAGGAATTATTCATCGTGCTTCTTGCATTTACTTGTTGTGCCTTCATAAATATAGTTATGGATTAGTTAATATGAAAAGTGTTTTTGGCTTTCCTTTTAAAGAGCATTCAACAATCAACCTAGCTCTAGCTCTGCATTAAAACAAATGGCAAAAATGAATGGCCTGATTCGATTTAAAAGACAAATGTAGCACATATTATTCTAGAGCTAATAAAAAAAAGGAAAATTACATATATAGCCCTCAATTCTTATGGATATACCTATTTCACTACTAAATTTTCTTTTTTACGTAGCACTTAATCTAGGAATGAAAGGATAGATTTGACCATTAAAACATGTAATAAATATTACTTTTCATATCATATTTACAAATATAAAATTTTAGGTGTGAGGATGATAAATATAAAATTTTTGGTGCTATGCATTTTGAAGTCCCCAAGGAAAAAAAAACTGTGCTAATGTAAACGCGTGGAGGAATCTTAACCTAACGCTAAATAGGGATGGGACGACAAAGAAAATCGTGAGGTTCTCGGATGTTGCGTTTCTTGTGATTGATCTGGTGAAAGGAGTGGCTAACAAAGCTAGGACACAGGTTGTTGTTTTGTGAATGAGGGAGGCTCGCTTAGATAAATCAGGTGATTAAAATCTCAAATGCGGGCCACGACTTAGGCCCTGTTTGGGGCTGCTTATTTCGTGTGGCGCGACCTCAAATAGCGATGCCATTTTTTTTCATTTGGTATCGCCATTTTTTTTCATTTGGTATCGCCATTTTTTCGTGATGCGTCGCGAAGTTTAGTAGAACGCGAGCCCCGAGTTAGGCCCCACAGTCCGCATTTCCTATTATACAACGGGTGTTGCGGGCAACTTTTATTACTACCATACCCCCTCGCGGCACTTCCCCCTCCCCTTTATCACAACCGAGCCTCTCCCTCGCCCTTCCCACAGCCGATTCTCTCCCTCCCTCTTCCTGTGGTCGAGCCTCTCCCTCCACATCCTCTCATCAAGCTTCTCTCTCCCCTATTGCCTCCTTCTGTCCAGTTCGTGATTGATGGATCTTTTCCTCTTTTTCAGCATCTAGTGTTCTCTTTGAACTTCTCTCTGGCATAAAGATTTTGGTTTTGGTTGTTCTCTTGTTGGTTTTCAAATGATTGGTCTATTTTGCTGGTTTTTCGATTGTTTTTCCGATTGATTTTCAATTAGGGTGGTTTCATTTTTTACTGTTTTTTTTTTATTGGGGTGTGTGGTTCTGTGATTGGTGTGCTGGCTGTTGTTTGGGGTGATGACTGCGGTTGAGGTGTTGGTTGTGCTGTGATGTGGCTATGAGTTCTATGGTTTTTGTGGTGGCTATTATTTGGGATGTTGACTATGGTTATATGGTTGTGATGGTGGTTGCTGTAAGGGAATGCTAGTTGTGGTTGGGTTGCTGACTCTGGTTGGGGTGCTAGCTGTGGGTTCAATGAGTTTTGTGGTGGCTATTGTTTGGGATGCTAGCTAATGCGACTTTTTTATATGCTATGCTTCATGAAGTTGACACCACTACTTGAAGATTTTAATCCCCGGTAACAGCACCAAAAACTTGATGTCATTTTTTTATATGCTATATGTCATGAAGTTGACACCACTACTTGAAAATTTTAATCCCCGACAACGGCGCCAAAAACTTGATGCCACTTTTTTATATGCTATGCTTCTTATATGTTATGCTTCATGAAATTGACACCACTACTTGAAGATTTTAATCCCCGACAACGGTGCCAAAAACTTGATGTGGACTTTTTTTTTGCCTAATTTTATATATTCTATATATTCACAATGATATAAACGCAAGCATACGTATCACTCAAATAATACATGACTCTAATGGAGTCTCGTTTATCGATCCAGGGAAGTAATGTAAGAGGTCCGTAGTCAAAGTTTTAGTCTACTACTATTAGGCCTTAGATTGAAATGTCGATTAAAATGGAATTTTATCTAGCAACTACTCCTAAATGCGAATGTTAAATATAATGATAATAACTATCCTAAATGCATATGTTAATTCTAAAGATAACCCATTTTTTGGATGAATTAGTTTGGAGAATTTAGAGATGTTAAAAACTACTATTCTTATGTAGTGAATTGGATAATACAAAAGAATGAGATGCATTAAATATTGTATGTGCCAAATAGAAGCAATCCTATTCTTTACCCTCTTCTGAGTGTTATAAAGAATAAAGGCTAATCCTAGGTTTAGTCCCTAAATCTGTGGTTAGGCTGGGAGGATACTGGCTCTCACTTCAGAGCTCCCACTTCCCTTCACTTGAAGGCTAACTCTCGCTTTAGTTTCCAAACACTAGGACCAAATTGGAGGTTTTAGTATGTCACCCTAAAATCTCCAATTCTACGCCCATCAAAGTATATTTCCCTATTTTTTTTGCATCCAACCCTCATGAACTTCAACATTCATGGAATTTGAATGTGATTCCACTTTGTTGAGAATTACACCGCTCTCTCGGGTCTTAATGCAATTACAACGAATTTTAACACTACAACAGACCTTTATTGTAATGTAAATGAAATGCAAGTAAAAATCATTTCATTTATAATTAAAACTTCTTCTAGCATGCTTCCCAAAATCCTAAACATGAATCCTACTCGTTGCAAAAGAAAAGAAAAAGGAAAACAATGACATAATTCTCTTATGCCACTATTTTCTAATAAGAAGAAATAGTAAGAAAAAACACAACACAAAGCACGAAGAAAACACAACGGAAAACTTCATTTCATCAAAGCAAATCCACTAGATAAGTGTTTACAAAATCATAAGATAATGAAGAACATAATACTTAGTTTTTTCCCCTTAAAAGAAAGATGAAAATCTCTCCCACAAAGTCTCTCGCTGATCCATGCAATGCGAGAACATTCTCTTACAGATTCTCTCAAAATCCCCTCACCAATCTCTCCAAAAAAGTATAAATCTACATTTTTACTCCTATTCTAAGATCTCTAAACATTCTCCACATTTTCCCACACACACACACACTTTTTCTGACATAAAATCACTCTATTATAGTGTATGGATGAATTTCCCAAGAGTTGCCTCGAGAAACCTTTAAAAAAGCATCCAAATTCAACGTATATGATATTATAGCCGTCCTGGGAGCCACCAGCGCCGTTTTTGGTGTTGTCGGTACCGTTTTGGGTGCCATCGATGCCATTTTCACATCACTCTATACATTTTGGCGCCGTCGGTGCCAGTTCTGTCATCGTCGGCGCCCAACGTGCATAACTCCACCATTTTGCTTCGTTTGGATTCGTTTTAGCTCCGTTTAGCACCATTTTAATTGTGTTTCATTCCTAACGGATATATCTACAAAATAGACATAAAAACAACATTTTTTTAAAGTGTAATTTCATTCAAAAATTTGTGATAAGTGTAATGAAGATTAATCATAGAAAGGTATATTGAAATGTGCCAGAATAGAATTTTTTTTCTTGCTCGTTTTAACTCTAAATTGTACCGTTTTTGCTTTTTTTCTCCAAAACTTTATTTCCTGTACCTGAAAGCAAAAATATACAAAATAGCTTCCTTTAAAGTACAATATCATTGAAAATCACTAAATATTGACATTAAAAGTATATTAAAAATTGAACATTTTTAGCCGTATCAAAATCCCCCAAAGTTAATTGTTACTTGTCCTCAAGTAACACTATAATTTTAAAAACTAAATTTATTGATTTGAGGTAGTGGGTTTCAGTAGAGTTTCCTATAATTTTGTCTCAGAAAATGTTATAGTGTAACTTAAAAGAAATTTTAGCAAATCAACTTAGGACTAGAGTGTAAGAATATCTCATATTCAACTTAGGAATTCTGATTTTTTATTTACTTCAAAAATTATTGAAACTTGTCAAACTAAAGATTCATAGAAAGTATAAAAACATAATTTTAGCACCTTATCTATACCAATTTTACCAATACCTTTTTTGAAATAAGAATAAGCTTAGTATTGTTTCTAAGTCTTTTCATTTAAAAAAATTCAAGTGAAACAAATTTTTTATTAGGTTTTTCCTAAAGCTTCTCCTCATATATTTTCTTTTGACTTTTCTTTTTCTTTTTCTATATGGATTATTTTTCAATCCTTTCTTTTCTTCTTCTTTAAGGATCATTTTAATCCTTACTCTTTTTTTTTCTCTTTTTTTATGTGAGGATTATTATATCTAGATAAGTCTTTAATAATTTTAAATTTCACTATCCTCTTTGTAAAGTCCAAAACTCAAAAACTTTCCCTCACTTTTTAAAAGTGTAAGTATTAGTTTAAAAAAAGTTTTTAATAAAGGCTCAATTCTAATCTAAGAAAAATATAAGAATCATAGTTTTTCAAATATTCAACTCCTTTCTACCATAAATAGCAAAATCATTTTCCCAATGTTTCCTACAAAACATCTTAACTCTTGAACAGTTTCTTCACATAGGATTTCAACTAAGATATTTTTCTAACATTCTTGAAATCAAAGTTATAATAACTTAAAAATAACACCACATACCATAAATAACACCACATACCCTTAAAAATAACACCACATACCATAAGTCATTTTAAAAGTAATATCAAATTAAATACGGGCTACTGAGGACAAATAAAGTTAAGTTTTTTAAATATATGTCTTCCTTCTATACTTAAATTTTAAAATATGTTGCAATTAATTCCATAAAATGTAGCAGGAAGAAAAAGTAAAAGTTGAATCTACTAACTACTACAGCATCCTATCAAATTCATATACATGCATAATCAGGATAGAATGACTACAGGAGAAAGTAAATCTAGCCTAAAACATGCTTGCAATAATATTAAATTAAAAGGAAGTATACTCACTTTAAATTTTTATTTTTCTTTCTGCCCCTAAACTTGATTTTTAACATGTATAACATTTAGTGCAGAAAATATAAGTAGGAAGAAAAACAGTTTAGAAATTCTATCTACCACAAATTTCTATCAAAAACATCTACAATTATTTATCAGGATAGAAAATATGTACTATAAAATAAATCTAAACTAAACATGTCAGAATGAAATTAACCAAAAAAAAGTCTAACTAGCATAACATGTATAAGTATTAGAATATATAAAAATGTTATTCAAGTCTTATAAAATTGTAACATGAACATAAACAAACAAGCAAGATAAATGAGGTCAATTCTTCCTCTATCTTATCGCTTCTCACTAACTTACTTCCAATTTCTAACAGAATCACTACATAGATAAATAAGGTACATTTTAAATGCTTTTATTGAGTATAATCACTAAGATAAGATTATCCCTGTTATATTGGCTCCTTTAAATTAAGATTAAGCACCTCTAACGTAAGCACCTCTAACGGTTATAAGGATAGTGTAAGATCATCCACATATTATTCATCAAATAAGTTCATGACTCCTGCCAAATGAAAACAAAGTCAGAAAAAAGGAAGTAACAAAATTGAGATAGAATTGTCTCTGTTCAAATTCAAGATGTCTCTTGTAAAACACAAGTTTAGGTGAGACCAGAGTCATAGTGGATTCGTCAATCTAACTACTACAAGAGATTAACCAAGTCTAGCCATAATAAGAAGTTAAGGAATCATCTCCCTCATGACACAGACAAATATCAAATCAAAGCACTAACAATCTAAACATCCACCAATCATCAATCAAAATGATCAATGCACACTAAAGCAAACACAATACAACACTAATAATCATGACTCCTAAGCATACTAAATCAAATCACACTGATAACTATGGGTTGCCTCCCGTAAAGCGCTTGGTTTAAGGTCGCTAGCCCGATAAATGATTTCATCTGGATCAAAATTTCAATTAAGTAATCCTTGATCAATCGCCCTCAATAGCCCAATTTTTTCCAGATCCAGGGATTCCTACAAAGTCCTCAAATTTAAATCCTACAAAGTCCTCAAATTAAAATTTTTCTTTCAGCTCTTCCTTTTCAGATTGATTCATAGCATTATTTCCTCATATTTCCTTATAGATCCAATATTCTTCTATTAATTTTCTCTATTTTCATATTAATATCATTCTTAAAATTTATAAGAAATGGATCTCTATAAGCTAATTCAAGATCTCATAAATTTTGGATCAAATTCTCTTTAGATAATTCAGACTCTGGATCAAATTCTACTATATTACTCTTCTGTTTCAAGTTATCTTCTAATTCTTCCCCTTGGTACTGAGTAAATAGTGGAAGTGGTCTTTCTATATTTATCTTAGTTGAGGAAATAGGTTTTTCTAATTCCTTAAGAAATTCTTCCATTGGTCTTTCAATCTCCTTATCCTCATCTCTCAACTCGAAGTTCTTTTGAAATATATCTTCAAATTCTCTTCTAAATATTTGTTCGAAAACTTTATATTGCTCATCATTCATCTGCTTAAGGTTTATCTCAGGGTCACTAGATAAAATCTTTGGGGGGTAACTATTAATTGCATTAATAATATGCCTCAACATCATAATCTCATTCATTTTGTTTGTATACCATGAAATATGTCATTCAGTGATTTTGAATAACTCTTTAATATGAGATCTTTTACTGATTTCATCATTCAATTCAGGTTCATCTTGTGATTGATTCGAATATGAAGATATAAAGACTGGTGGTGTAGATGAATTCTCTAAATAAATAGGCTTTAAAATTTTGTGGGGTATATTCATTTTAAGCTCATGAGATTTTTCAACAGATGGAATTAAAAGTTTACTTTTTTTGGTAACTTCCATCATTTCGCACCTCTCCTGAATATACATATAGTCTTCTTTAAACAACATTTTAGACTCATCATGAAAGTCCATTTCGATCTCATAGCTTACTCTCAAGACTTTCTTGGAAATGGTCTTTACTTAGATAATCAATTTCATCCATCCAAAGACAATTATCATCTTTTCTCACAACTGGATATTTCATAGTCTTTACATCAAAAGTGACTTCCTGGTCATTGATATTCATAGTCAAATCTCTTTTTTGCACATCTATCATAACATGTCCAGTAACAAGAAAAGGTCTCCCAAAAAAGAATGGGATTTTCTTTATCTTCCTCCATATCTAATACAATAAAGTCCATAAGAAAGATAAATTTATCCACTTTAACAAACACGTCTTCTATAACTCCTTTTGGATAAAGGATAGATCGATCAGCTAACTGAAGGGTTACAGTAGTGGGGGAAATATCGGCTAAACCTAACCTTTAACGCTCGCTCCTAAATCACATAAAACTTTTCCACATAATATTTCTCCAATTACATAAGGAATTGTAAAGTTATAAGCATCTTTAAGTTTCTAAGGAAGCTTTTTTTGAAGTATGGCACTGCGTTCCTCACTTAGTGCAACTGTCTCATAATCCCCAAATTTTATTTTCTTATTTAATATCTCCTTCATAAACTTTGCATAACTTGGCATTTATTTTAAAGCTTTTGTGAAAGGAATATTTATTTTTAACTTCTTAAGTACTTCCATGAACTTTGAAAATTGTTTATCCAACTCATGATGTCTGAGTCTTTGAGGAAATGGAGGTGATGGTCTTTCTAAATTGATTTTAGTTAGAGATATTAATTTTTCTAGACCCTTGGAAACATGTTCTTCAGGTCTTCTAGTTTCTTTTGTTTCTCTCACAATTTCTTTCTCTTTTCTAACGACATCCTCTCTCTCTTCCACTTCTTAATTGGACAGCTTCTACCTGTTCATTATTGTTCTCTTTAGGGTTGATCTAAGTGTCTGATTCCAGTTAAAATTAGGATGGTTTATCCAATCTAGGTTGTAAACGTTAGAATACAAGTTATTTATGGTATTTAAAGTCTCATATGATAAGTTAGAATCAATCATATGCCCTAATGAACTTTCCTCATTGACTAGAGTAGATTGAGGTTGGTTCATTCCAAATTGGTCCAACTTCCTTGATATTGCAGCAACCTGAGATGCAAGAATTGCAATCGCATCTGTATCATGAACACTGGCTACCTTTTCAGGATTTACCCTAGCAGAGGGCCATTAAAATTCATTTGTAGCCATTAATTTAATTAACGCATATGTTTCATAACATGGTTTTGACATTAATGATTCATCAATGACAGCGACAATTTTAGACCTAAGAGATCCTACTAACCCATTGTAAAAAGTTTAAATGATTAACCAATCGGGCAGAGCATGGTGTGGACACTTTCTTAGGAGTTCCTTAAATCTTTCTAAGGCTTCGTATATTGATTCCCCTTTATACTGACAAAATGAGATAATATCGTTTCTAAGTTTAGTAGTCCTTGAAGGTGGAAAATACTTAGCTAGAAATTTCTGAGTTAACTCCTCCCAATTTTTATTAGAACCAGGTGTTAATGAGTATAATCACATTTTAGCCTTATTAACCACATTTTAGGTATAATCACATTTTAGCCTTATACCTTAGTGAGAAAGGAAAAAGTCTTAGTCTAACAATATCGTCTGACATATCGTTATAACAAAATGTAGCACAAAGTTCTAGAAAACTTGATAAGTGTAAACATGGATCCTCTGAAGGAGTTTCCCCAAACTGATTTTTCTACACCAGTTGGATAATCTTAGGATTTAGTTCAAATGAGTCAGCTTCTACGAAATGGGTTTTTATACTTGAGTGAATTTCAATTATCGTAGGATATACATAATCCCTCAATGATTTATAATGATTTTCAAGTTATTATTTTGAATGTTTTCCATTTTCATTTCTAGTTTTTCAAATCCTTTCTGTTTTTTGTTTTTTTATTTTTTTTCTTTTTTCTAACTCAGGATCAGAAGGCACAAGTCCTGCAGATCTTTTATTTCACATACGCAACACAACAAACAATACAATAATAATTAAACAAACAAAATAAAAAATATATCCAACACAAAAAAATATTTTCGCAAACACATTGTTTTTCACACAAACAGTTTTTTTTTCACAACACTTTTTCATACAAAAAAAAACTTTTCACACAAAAACAGTTTTTATGACACTACAATTTTTCAATTTTTCCATTTTTCCAAGTCTAAGCCTAATTACTTCAACTAGAATTCTCCTAAAGTTCTTACCGAAGCTTCTCCGGCAACGACGCCAAAAAATTGATGCGACCTTTTTATATGTTATGCTTCATGAAGTTGACACCACTACTTGAAGATTTTAATCCCCGCTAACGATGCCAAAAACTTGATGTGACTTTTTTATTTGTTATGCTTCATGAAGCTGACATCATTACTGGAAGATTTTAATCCCCGACAACGGTGTTAAAAACTTGATGCAGACTTTATTTGTTGATTAATTTTATATATTCAATATAGTCACAATGATATAAACACAAGTATATTTATCGCTCAAGTAATACAAGGCTCTAATAGAGTTTTTTTTATCGATCCCACAAGGAAGCGAGGCAAGAGGTCCTTAGTCAAAGTTCTAGTCTACTACTATTAGGCCTTAGATTGTAATATCGATTAAAATGGTTTTTAATAGTGTTTTATCTAGCAACTACTCCTAAATGCAAATGTTAAATATAATGATAATAACTATTCCTTAATGCAAATGTTAATTCTAAAGATAACCTCTTTTTGGAAACTCGTGTTGGATGAAGTAATTTTGAGAATTTAGAGATGTTAAAAACTATTATTCTTATGTAGTGAATTTCATAATATAAAGGAATGAGATACATTAAATATTGTCTGTGCTAAATAGGAGCAATCCTATTCTTTACTCTCTTCTGAGTGCTATAAAGACCATTGACTAATGTAGGTTTAGTCCCTAAATCAATAGTTATGCTGGGAGGATACTGGCTCTCACTCCAGAACTCTCACTTCCCTTCATCTGAAGGCTAACTCTCGCTTTAGTATCCAAACACTAGGACCAAATTGGGGATTTTAGTCTGTCACCCTAAAATCTCCAATTCTACACCCATCAAAGTATATTTTCCTATTTATTTGCATCCTACCCTCATGAACTTCACCATCCATGGAATTTGAATGTGGTTCCACTTTGTTGAAAATTACACCGTCCTCTCGGGTCTTAATGCAATTACAACAAATTTTAACACTGTAACAGACCTTTATTGTAATGTAAATGCAGTGCAAGTAAAAACCATCACATTTATAATTAAAACTTCTTCTTGCATGCATCCTAAAATCCTAAACATGAATCCTACTCAATCCAAAAGATAAGAAAAAGGAAAACAATTGCATAATTCTCTCATGTCACTATTTCCTACTAAGAAAAAAGAGTAAGAAAAACATATCATAAAGCACGAAGAAAATACAATGAAAAACTTCATTTCATCAAAAAAACTTCATTTCATCAAAACTTCATTTCATCAAAGCAAATTTACTAGATAAGTGTTTAAAAAATCATAAGATAATGAAGAACACAATACTTAGCTTTTTCCCCTTAAGAGAAATATGAAAATTTCTCCTACAAAATCTCTCGCTGATCCATGCAATGCTAGAACATTCCCTTACAGACTCTCTCAAAATCCCCTCACCAAGATCTCTAAAAAGGTAGAATCTACATTTTTACTTCTATTCTAAGATCTCTAAGCATTCTCCACTTTTTTCCACTCACACACACACTTTTTCTGACATAAAATCACTTTATTATAGTGTAGGGATGAATTTCCCAAGAGTTGCCTCGAAAAACCTTCAAAAAAACATCCAAATTCAATGTATATGAGGTCATGACCATCCAGCCATTTTCACGTCGCTCTCTGCACTCTGGCACCTGTTCTGGCGTCGTCGGCGCCCAACATGCGCAACTCCACCGTTTTGCTTTGTTTGGCTCCGTTTTAGCTCTGTTTTGCCCCATTTCAGTTGTGTTTCGTTCCTAACGAATATACCTACAAAATAGACTTAAAAAAACCTTTCTTTAAAGTATAATTTCATTCAAAAATATGTGATAAGTGTAAAGAATATTAATCATAGAAAGACATATTAAAATGTGCCAGAACATAATTTTCTTTCTTGCTCGTTTTTGCTCCAAATTGCACCGTTTTGCTTCTTTTTCTCCAAAACTCTATTTCTTGTACTTGAAACCAAAAATATACAAAATACATTCCTTTAAAGTGCAATATCATTGAAAATCACCAAATATAAACATTAAAAGTATATGAAAAATTGAACATATTTTAATCGTATCATTGGCTATGGTTGGGGTGCTGGCTGTGCTTTGATGTTGTTGTGGGTTCTATGGTTTTGGTGGTGGATGTTTTTTTGGATCTGGTTGTGGTTATGTAGTTCTGGTAGAAGCTGTTGTAAGGGGGTGCTGACTGTGTTGTGATATGATTGTGGGTTCTATGGGTGTGGTGATGGTTATTGTTTGGTTGGTGTGTCACCTGTGTTGTGATGTAGTTGTGGGCTCTATGGTTTTGGTGGTAGTTGTTATTTGGGATGTTGATTGTGGTTATTTGGTTGTGATGGTGGCTAATTTTGAGGGGTGTTGGTTGTGGTTGGTGTGTTAGCAATGGTTGGGGAGTTAGTTGTGCTGTGATGTGACTGTGGGTTTTAAGGTTTTGGTGGCGGCGGTTGTTTGGGATGTTGGCTATGGTATGTGGTTGTGGTGGTGGCTGTTGTAAGGGAGTGCTAACTATGATGTGATGTGGCAGTGTGTTCAATTAGTGTGGTGACGACTGTTGTTTGGGATTCTGGCTTTGGTTGGGATGTCTGTTATGTTGTGATGTGGTTGTGGGTTCTATGGTTTTGGTGCTAGTTGTTGTTTGGGATGTTGGTTGTGGTTATCTAGTAGTGGTAGTGGCTGTTGTAAGGGTGTGTTGGCTGTGTTGTGATGTGGCTGTTGCTTCTATGGGCGTGGTGGTGGCTATTGTTTGGGATGCTAACTGTGGTTGGGGTGATGGTTGTGAGGCGTTGTGAATGTGGGTTCTATGGTTTTTGTGGTGGCTGTTGTTTGTGATGCTGACTATGGTTATGTGGTTGTGGTGGTGACTATTGTAAGGGGGTGCTGGTGTGATGGTGGCTTTTATTTGGAATGTTGGCTGTGGTTGGGATGCTGGATGTGTTGTGATGTGGTTGTGGGTTCTATGATTTTGGTGGTTGCTGTTGTTTGGGACGTTGGATGTGATTATTTGGTTGTGGTGGTGGTTGTTGTAAGGAAGTGTTAGCTATGTTTGAGGTGTTGGATGTGGTTGTGGGTACTATGGGTGTGGTGATGGTTGTTGTTTGGGATTTTGGCTACTGTTGGGGTACTAGTGGGTGTGGCATTGGGGTGGTTTTTGTGCCTCTGGTGGCTGTGTGAATTCAGTGCATATTTCTTATAATTTCAGCTGTGGGTTGTGGGCTTTGGTGGTTATGGGTTGGGATGGTGTGGTGACTGTGGGTTGTGTGGTGAATATGTAGCTGGGTTGCTGCTGTCCAGTGTATGTGTTGACTAAAAAGGAATATGTAGCTAGGTTGTTGCTGTCCAGTGTGTGTTTTGACTAAAAAACAATATTATCACATTATTAAATTTAATTTTAATATTTTTTTTGGCAATCTTGATACTCACTGTTAAGCGATGTGTATATCTTATTGTTTGTACTGTTCTAATTGGATTTTTACTTATGAAGTATTGAATATATGTCTATGATAATTTTATTACAAACAACATTACTACACATGGGCGGAATGATCATTTGTCCAGAAATAGCTGCTGCATAGTTGTTTTCAAATTATAGAAAACAAACAGTTAATCAAATTATTCACAATAGATTTATAAGGTGAAGCTACCCCAAATGGACGCTTGCGTTCCCATTTTTAATAAAAAACCATCGTGCAATGGAATGCTAATAGCCTGAACACAAACCTTACATTCAAACTATTAAAAACCCGATTCACTTTCAAACGTGCGCCGAGAAGCGGCCCCAAAGGCCTCTCTATCTTTTGAGAAAAATTTGCGTACGTCTTACGTACGCAGCGCTGCGTACATAATAGATGTTATATTCACGTTATATCTATATTATATTCGTATTATATCGCTTGTAACCTCGATGTAACCTACATATAACATACTTGTAACCTACCTGAACTTACAAATAAGTTCCGTGCTTCTGTTTTCACATATCTGTAGGTTACATGCAGGTTATAGGGGATATAACACGAATATAATGCCGATATAATGCGAATATAATCTCATTATGTACGTAGCGCTGCGTATACCGAAGTTTTTCACCTATTTTTTTTTTTTTTGGAAGAGAAATTTGGTGTAGGTGTTTATAGCAAATGTGCAACTTGCTCGCTCTAATTGGATCGGGAAAGCAGCAGAAGCCAGAGGAGTGGAGCTGCGAGCAACGGAAACACAACCCTTTCTGGCTCTATCCGAAAATGGCACTCGCCTTCAATTCGCAGGCGGCGACTCTTTTTCCATGGAGCATGTCCTCGCTCCGCACTGCCCTCCCGTCTGTCTCCTCCGCTCGCATCCATTCCTGCCGCTTCTCCTCCCCTTCGCGGTATCCTGCTTCCGGGAGCCTCGGGCACTGTCTTAACACTCGGAAGCCCCTACGCTCCTTTTCCGGCCTTGCTCCGATAGACCCTCTCTTCTATAACTTCTCCGGTGAGTTGAATTATCCGAGAAATTACAAAATGTTGTGTACAGCTCTTTAATTTCGCTTGCGGCAGAAGCAATTGAGAGTTGGATAACTATTTCTAGAGGAATTGAATTGTTGCACCATTGATAGTTATTGTCTTGTTTAACACATTCAAATTAAACGAATTCGGAATTCCTGTTGAGTGTCAAAAATTTCGAATGTGGAATCTTTAGTTGCAAGTAAGTCGAAAGATAATTGTCCTTTTGCGCTATAGTTAATGCTGTGATGTTGTGTGTGTTATGCTATGGCAGGGTTTGGGTAAGGGTGCATGCATCAAGTCCTGACACCCCGCATTGGTGCGAGTTTCATTGACTAGATATGCCCTATTGTTTGTACTAAGTCATTCAGAAAGTTGGCTACATCTTAAGTTTACCGGAATCTTCTGCCGGATGCAGGATTCTAAGTGCTTCAGCACTCATCTTGTATGATATGCTACATAGGCTTAATCCAATAATATTTTTGAATGGGAAATTGGAAAAATTCTTGATTAGCAATGGATTTAAACAAGTTTCTCAAACAAATTTTACATTATATGCCAAAGACTTGAGATATTTTATTTGGGTACAAGTTAGGTTATGGGCAGTCATACATCTTGATATTAATTCATTACCCCAAAAAGCCAAAAAGCCAAAATATGGATTCAACTTCTTCTAGAGCATTTCAGGCCTGATTCTTTCAAACTTTCCTTGAAGTTTCACAGATAAGAGATGTTTTACCTCCTCTAAAGAATTGAATATCTTAGCTTAAACACTAACTTTTCCTTGTGTGTATTTGTGGTTATTATTATTATTGTGTCATGATGGTGCAAATATTTAAAGGTTTCGTTGGTTTGGGGTATAGTTCATAGTTAAGCACATGGGCTCCCTTGCTTAGATATGGCCAATTCATTGTCAACGGCTTGTAATACCATTCTTGTGCTTATCATCATCATCATTATTTGGGGCTGGCTTTATGAATTTTCATCTTTCATTCATTCAGATTGAGTGTTGTCTATTTACTTAAACTTATTTTTCATAAATTTTTCTAAACAACTTCTATGCATGTTACATTAGGCTACCTCACTTTGGCACACTTTCTAGCTTTTGCGTGCCTAATATGCCAATTCTTTGTTAATAGCTTGGAATGCCATGCCATGCTAAGAGACATGATTTTTGAGAATTCATCAGTGATTCAACAAAGCAATATCTCCTCTTCCTAACAAGTTCTTCATAGTCTCTGACAAGTTAAGCTTATATTGTCAATCTGTAGTTGAAAATGAAGGTTTTTGGATTTGAGGGATTAGAACTAGGTAAATGCTACTTTCTTCGTAGCGCTCCTAATTGTTATAGTTATTAGAATTATTTGGGGTCGGCTTTATGAATTTTCATTTTTCATTCATTTATTTTGAGTGTTGTCTATTTGATCAAACTTATTATTCATAATTTTTTTTGAACAACTTCTGCACATGTTACATTAAGCTACCTCTTCTCATGTATAAGAATTTGATGGTATTCCACTTTGGTGCGCGTTCTAGCATTTATGTGCTTAAAATGGCATTCTTTGTTGATAGCTTGGAATTTCATGCCTTGCTAAGAGACATGATTTTTGAGAATTTCATTAGTGATTCAACAAAGCGTTATCCTCTCTTCCTAACAAGCTCTTCATAGTCTCTGACAATTTCAGCTTAGAATTTCATTCTCTAGTTAAAAATGGAGGTTTTTGAATCCAAGGAATTAGAGCCGGGTAAGTGCTACTTTCTTCATAACGCTCCAAATTGTTTTTGTTATTTGAAGTATTGGGTACTTTTATTAATTTTAATTTCTTTCTTTTCACATCAATGTTTGCCCCTTCAGTAGCTAAGAAATGTTTGCCTAAAATGATCGCGATCTCTTTATCTAAGTGATATCGGAGTTAACTCAAAACCCACAATGGAATAAAACTTTATTGTTGAAATTAAAAGAATTACAAATATGACACTTGAAAAACAAGAAAACAAGGACACAAAACCACTCTAAGGTGTAGATCGGTGAGGTAATGTTGTTGTTGCGGGAAACAAAGGGTATGGAAGGGGGTAAGAAGACAGACAACAACCTAGTGGCTATTGGGAGGGGTTGAGCGGACGGATTAAATGAAGCTTGTGGAAGGAGTGGGTGAGTGCTGGGTAGAGACTGCAATATGGAGGGCTGGTGGTGGATGGGAGGATAGTGGGTGGTTGTTGGGCTGTAAGGCAGTGGGATACAGTAGAAACAAAATGGAGAGGGGGCAGCGATTGGATGACAGTAGACCAAAAAGGAGATAGTAGGCTTGCTGGTTGGTTAGTTGAGAGGGTTTGGGACAGATCTGGGAGCCGGCTGGGGATGGGAGTGCGACAGACTTGGCAGGAGAAAATTAGGGAAGATGAGAGCGAGAAGAGGATAACAAACAGTAAAAACTAAACTTAAAAAAGAGAGCTTATATAAATAGTAATATGTAACCAAGGGAGAACCCCTCACTTTGGCGGCAACCCTAGCCCCTAAGACAATGACTAACTCACTTTGAAACCTTTTGTTGAACTGGTTCAGCCCCAGGATAAGCCCCACGAGGGTTGGGAGAGCTTCGACTTCATTCGTCGAAGCTTCTTATTCTTTATGTGCAATTCTATCAGCGTTTGGATCTCAGTGTCGGCTGTACTGTCTCCTAAAATGCCTGAGGATTTTTCTTCATTTACGAGCATACATCCATATCGATCTACTCTCCTGGGGTCCACTATTCAACTGAACCGAGTCTTCGTGTCTCGCCTATGTTGTTGAATACTCCCAAAGTAATGCACGGTCGACTCAACATGATTTGAAGAGAGGGTGGCCTAAACCTTCCCGCACGGTGGTGGCCATGGTGGTGAGATATCGACTGTGATATCCTGAAATGCTATCTGTCGTGACACTGTCTCGTGTCTGGAGCTGGTGTCTCAATCCTATAATCCTCTGTCATCATAAAAAATGATCACACTGATGTTGCTCTGCTGGCAAGAGACTTGTGATCTCAAGCTCTGTTGAAGGGAGAAGGACGACGAGCTTCCCATCTTTAGTGAAGGCGTAGGTGTTTCTGAATCTGTCATGCTGATTTCTACGGTTAGGGCTGTCAAAAAAGCTCGTTGTTCGCGAACAGTTCGTGTTCGGTTCGTCAACGAGTTCGTGTTCGATTCGTTTGATAAGTAAACGAGACAAACACGAACAAATTTTTTTCGTTCGGTTAGTTAAACGAACCAAACACGAACAGTGATGCGTTCGTTCGTGTTCGAATCATTATTGTTTGATATTTTAAAACATTAAATTTTATAAATTATAATATATAATAAAATAATAATAATAATATATTAATATACTATAGTAGTAATATACTAATATAGATATTGTATATTTATATAATATAAGTTATATAATTAATATATAATATTATTTTTATATATTAATATTAGAGATGTCAAATTGGCTCGTCTTTCGCGAACAGCTCGTGTTCGGTTCGTGTTCGGCTCGTTCGTTAAGAAACGAACACGAGCTTATTTTAAACAAATTAAATTTTAAACGAACTGAACACGAACACAAGCTTTGTTCGTTCGTGTTCGGTTCGTTTACACCCCTATCTACGGTCCAGTCTCCATAACAACAAGTGGCAAACATCCATGAGTTTTACGTCACACCACGCCTGATCTTGTAACTGGTTCCCAATCAAAAACTCTACTAAGCACCTCCGATCAATGCTGACTCTGTTTTTCCTTTTTTAGCCACGTTAGAGAATATTGTTGGGAGTGCTTCCGAATAATGAGGCCCAACTTCTCCACCAGCTGTGTAGAAGCCACATTCTTACTGCTTCTTCCCTCGATGATGAGACTCCATATACCTTGCGGTCACGATGCAACATGTGTTGAATATATTGTGATGAACCCACTATGAATATCTCATATCCTTGGTCTGTAGGACCCTTCGAACCATGAGCGTCTTTCCTTCATTTAGTGGAAGATGATATACCTCACATTGTTCCTCGATTGTCTCGTAATCACTAACCTATTTTACGACGCCTTACTTCGTAAAAGAAACGATTTGGTTTGTCGGGCAACTTAAAGCGATGTGCCCAAATCTATGACATCTAAAGCATTTTCAGGTGGGAATTGTAGTTGGCATGCTACTCTTTTCGTGCTTCTCACTCGAGGTGGCTCTGTCCTTATTCACACCAGTTTTCTTAACTCCCTGAAGTGTGCTCCTGTTGGTGTCTCCAATTGTGGGTGGATGTCTGACTGATGGTGATTGTTTGCTTTGTTTCTATTGTTTCTCCACCTTCAGTTCTAAAGTCTCGACATCTCCCAGTGACCAACAATGCTGCAACTGCATAACGTCAGACCCCCAGATAAAAGGCTATGGTATGCTCCTCTGGCTCGACCAAATCACACTTCATCAGCAACTACTCACAAAACATGAAGATTATAATGGAAATCATCATCAGTTAACAAAACAAATATACTAAAATATGTGTTTACAATAATTCCAAGACAAATATGAACACTATACTTAACTTTTCTCCTCTGAAAATAGTTGAAAAGTTCCTCCAATAATGAATCCAAGTCTCCTTGCAATGCTACATTGCTTCCCTTATAGATTTCTCTCTACTCCCCACCAATCTCTCAAGAAAAGTGGAAATTTACAAACCTTAGATCTTCCTAGGACTCCTTGGATTCTCTTCACTTCTCTTCTCCTTCAGAATGCTTCGTCCCCTCTAAAAATCTCCTTTTGAACTGCTTAAAACCACCACAAAACTCCCCAAATCGTGGTGAAGCAATTGCAGAAAAACTGCCGCGCCTTGGCACCCGGAAGTTGGCGCCTAAGCGTCGGCTTGTGGGCTTGTTGCGCTGGTTCTGGCACCTAGGCACCAATAAGTTGGCGCTAGGCGCCAGGCTTGCTGGTTCCAATATGCTCCATTCACCTCTTTTTTGCTCATTTTTTGCTCCGTTTCGCTCCATGTATCCTACCTGTTATACTTGCAAAAAAACACAAGAAAACCCTTCTTTAAAGTGCAGTTTCATCTAAAAATAAATGTAAAAGACAAAGGAAATCAAGCATGATTTCAGACACATCAATGTGATACAAAGATTTCTCATAATCTGTTTGGATTTATGCCAGACATGTTTACTATGAAAGCTTTACATTTATTGAAAGGTTTGATGGAGAAGTACAAAGAGAATAATGATGATCTATCTATGATTTTTATTGATTCAGAAAAACTTACATTAAGGTTCTAAGAGGAGTACTTTGGAGAATTCTAGAGAAGAAATGGGTTGATATGACTTATATTCAAGTCATTAAATATATATATATATATACTATAGTTGTTACTTATGCTCGAACAGAAGGAGGATTGACCAATTATTTTCCTATTTCAAATGGATTACATCAGGGATCAAATTTAAGCTCATATTTTTTTGCTTTAGTTATGGATGCTCTTACTGGACATTTAGAGGAGGATGTATCTTGGTGTATTCTTTTCGCTGATGATATCCTTATTATGGATAAGACTAGAGAAAGAGTTCAAGAAAAACTTGAATTATGAAGGTTTATATTGGATTCTAATGGCCTTCGTTTGAGTAGATCTAAATTGAATGCATGGGATGTAATTTTATTAGTAGTAGTAGCTCTAATGGTAGAGTTGTTATTATGAGTGATCAACACTAAAAGGTGTGAACATTTTAGATATATGGGGTCTATTGTTCAAGTGATGGTGATGTAGATGACGATGTTATTAGTAGAATTCAAGTTGGTTGATTGAAGTGGAGGGATGCATCTGGCCTATTGTGTGATAGAAAAATAATGTTTAGATTGAAAAGAAAATTTTATAAGATGGTGGTGAGAACTACAATGTTCTATTGTGCAGAATGTTGGTCTTTTAAAGAGAAGCATACAACAAAGTTGAGTGTTGCTGAGATGAGAATGCTCAGGTGGATGAGTGGCTTGGCACTTAAAGACAAAATGCAAAATGAATATATCCGTGATAGGGTTGGAGTAGCTCCAATGGCGGACAAGAGTAGAGAGAGTCGTCTCAAATGTTTAATCACATTAAATATTGACCATCTGATAGTCCAATTAGGAGAGTAGATGCTTTAGATTTGACTGATGTTATGAAAGGCAGAGGTAGACCTAAAAAAACTTGGGCATATTGTATAAAAAATGATGACACTCAATAGGACACAATGGAGAAAAAAGGATTCCTGTAGCCGACCCCACTTAGTGGGATAAAGGTTTGTTGTTGTTGTTGTTGTTGTTGTTGCTGTGGAAGGTGAGTATTTCGTCTGCCTCCAGATGTTTTATTGGAGATTTTATTCTGGTTTGGACCGCTGCCAATTTATTCTGCATCTATTCTGGTGATGATGACCATTCGTAGCAAAGGCTCAACCTACTGCTTTGGAGTAGTTATCAACTATATTGCTCCTCAGTTGATGACCTGTATTAACAGATGTCTAGCGTTCTCTAGATGTGTTCATTTTTGCATTATTTTGCTAAGTCTGTTGACCTCATTTTTGTGAGGTCTTGTCTTCTCCTCCTTAGAGCCTAGGATCTAGTTCTAGGAGTTCTTATTCCTAGTTCTAGGAGTTCTTATTGACCGTCTTAGAAAACTAGAATTGAGACTCACCCTTTTAGAAAATTTTAACTAATTCCTATTTTTCTTTGATGTCTAGCATCTTTAGCATAAGACCATCGTCTTATAGACGAGTGGTTATGGGTTATTTTGCGAAGACTCAAGGGAAAAGTTCCTGATAGGACTTCAAGCCTTAGGAAAATATCGTCACGACCTTTTCGTCACATACACACATCAAATACACAAAGTTCACGAAATTACACGAAATCGGACTTCAATTAAGCCCAAAGGACGGG
>NW_018165371.1:373568-373865 GCF_001263595.1 Phalaenopsis equestris
CGGTGGCGAAACGAACCTCACCAACGCTTCCAGGACTTTAAAATTACCTGAAAATGATATCAATTTTTGCTATATTTTGATGCATGGGTGAAACACAAATTAAAATTTTATTTTTCAAAATCTTAAATATTTTCTTAAATCATATTTAACCTAACCTTATTTAGGTTTTCACTGGCTCGCTTAAATCCGATTAAAACACTCCATACACTCGATCGAGCCTGGCTCGCCGTTCGTGCCCTAGCTCCCGCGACCGCTCCTCGCTCGTGCCCTAGCTCCCGCGTCTCCTCTGCCATTCGC
>NW_018165371.1:373965-376394 GCF_001263595.1 Phalaenopsis equestris
ATTTCAATTATTTTGAAAATCACAAAATTATTTTTTTTTAAATTATAAAGTTATTTGAAGTAATAAAGTTAAATTAAATAAAAGATTTTTAAAAGAAATAAATAAAAAAAATAAATCGGCTGACAAAGTCTTCCTCTGTTTTTTGTCAATAAATAGTAATTGTTAGCTCTTGATTTGCAATGGTCTCGTTGCACATTCAGTGTTTTAAAAAAGTATATCTTCATTAGATACTTGTCAATGTTTGCTACTACATCGTTGTGATTCTACTACTGATCCCTTATGAAAACATCATGAGTAACTTATAGTTTCCTAGAAAGCTTATATTTTTTTTCACCATAGATTTGAACATGCTCTCGAAATTATTATGAGAATCCAAATTTTTTTGATTTTATAACTTTTTGTATCCCATGAGTGTTTCATTATCATTCTCTTTCTTAAACATTGTGGCAGGGGTCAACAATTGATTTCAGTGATGAACAATCATGCATTCATATCTTCATAGAATTAGATTATGTAGAGAAACAAAGCAGGCATCTAGATTCTAGTGTTTATCATCATGCTAGACCTTTTTTGCATTTATTTTCTCAAGAAATGCCGATTATTCCAAAGTATTCTATTCCTAATAAGGATATTTTTGTAACCTACCTTTCTTATTTATTGTTACTTCTTAATGTGATGTAATTTTAGAACAGCTTTAAAGCAATATAACCTTCACTCTTTTCTATGCTATCATGATACTCATTATATTCTAACCATTCAATAATTTTGCAGAGAATTTTGGTTATGAAAATGGATTTATCGTAATTGACAATGGAAGCAAATTCTTCGCAATGAGACATGGGAAACGTGTTCCAAAACTTAATAGGCCCCCGGACCAACGCCGTGCTTTGATACGTGGCCTCACAACTCAGTTGCTGAAGCACGGTAGGATTAAGACTACGAGAGCACGAGCAAGTGCTATAAGGAAGTATGTCGATAAAATGATTACGTTGGCGAAGGATGGATCTCTTCATAAGAGAAGGCAAGCTCTTGGTTTCATCTATGAGAAGCAGATTGTGCATGCTCTCTTTGCGGAGGTACAAGATAGATATGGTGAGAGAAATGGAGGATACACTAGGATTATCAGAACCTTACCGCGGAGAGGCGACAATGCACCAATGGCATACATAGAGCTCGTCTAGGTAAAAGGCTACTCAAAATTATTGAAAGCCTTTTAACATTTGCAGCTTTTATTGTAACCATCAAGCATATTTTGGCTGAAAATGAGAGTTGTTCTTAGGCTTCATTCTATGTTTTTAATAATCTGTCATCATTCTATGTTTTTAATAATCTGTCACCTGTGCTTATAGAATTGGAATGCACATGTAATTTCTTTCTTATATTTATTTGCAATTAACAAATTTGTTGGTTTCTTATTATCTTTTTTATCCATGCTAGCTAAGTAAAGATGGCACTATTTTTTTTGGTATGTTGTTATTAGTGCAGAGTGTATCTTGTCAGCTGATGCTAATTAAATTTGACATGATTCACTATGCGATATATATGCAATTTTAAGATAGGTTTGGAAAGTGAGTAACAAACAAAGCCAATGATTCATATCTACATAACATTCCTATTTGCATGGTTACATTTAACTCCTTTTTAATTGATTTCCTTCTCATGCCAAATAAGAAGCTTTGTTTAACCAGTTAAAATGCATATTTTTGTGTTTATGTGATTGCATTAAAAAGGAACACACAAGTTTCTTTTAAAATACCTCTTCAGTAGTTCTGGAAACTTAAATAGCAAAAAAGAGCATTCACACACATACCACACATTTCTTATGTGGTTAAATATCCAACACCTTAAAACATTCATATTTACATTCATTCCACTGAAATCTTTAACATCACATCAAAAATACCACCATCACTACATTTTTAAAAGTAAAATACACCATTTCATGCATAGGTTTATGACACCAAGGTATTGTAAGTGTAAATATCAAACTTTAGGTGTTGGGTATTGTTGACCTCAATTTTCGTGAGGTCTAGTATTTCTCGTAGGAGTTAGGATCTAGCCTTAGGAGTCTTCCTGCGACTATCTTAGAACCTTAGAAGTGGTGCCCACCTCGTTTTTAGTTCGACCTATTTCCGTCCTCTTTTGGAGTTTCGCGTGTGCGGTATCGACTTCTAACACTTAGAAGGATGAAACCGACATGAGGAAACCCAAAATGGATTCCTATAGGACCTTTCCGAGCCTTAGGGTGGCCTTCTGCACAATTCGCACTCCTGCGCGCACCAGCTTCGCAATTCGGAGAGTCGGCGTGTCCGATCTCCGCAATTCACATTGCCTGCACCGTTATTTGCCGAGGGCTCGAGTAAACCACTTGTGACGATCGATCGCGGGTCAATATTTTGTGAAATTTGAATTTCGACGCGTTTTGACCC
>NW_018165371.1:376486-376977 GCF_001263595.1 Phalaenopsis equestris
GTTTACGTTTCTTTCCCCTTTAATCCCTAGCCGTCTCCCCTGCGCTCGAGCTCTGTCTCCCGCAGCTCTCCCGTTCGCGCGTCTGGCCCTTTCCCTTTCTCGGTCTCGAGCCGTGCGAGCTCTTCCTCCTCCACGCGAGGGAAGCGTTGACCTCGTTCGTCCTTTCCTGTGCTTCTTCTGCCCGCGGCCTTCCTTCCCGATGCCGCGCCAGTCCCTCGAGCCGTGGATTTTCCTCTCTCGGCATCTTGACTCTTTGAAGCTTGTTCCCTGGTACACTAGAGTAGCATTCTTCTTCTCCTCTTCCCGATATTTCTCTCTTTGCCACTGGCCTCGGCCGCTCGGTCCGAGAGGCGCTGTTGGCTTCGTCTTCTGTAGGCAGGGAAGATCGTCTTTCGGCTTTGGTCCCAATTCGAGTGCCGGGGACATTAGTGTGGCTTTCTTTTCTCTTCTTCTCCATTCCCTGCCTGTAAGGAGAGTTCCTGGATTTTTTT